>NW_026944680.1:7500-117500 GCF_034702125.1 Engraulis encrasicolus
CACAAAAAATCTGTAAATAAGGACACCCCCTCCCCCTGATTTGGCGTCACTGCCTGAGTGACCATATTCAGACTTAATTATCTCCAAAACTATTTGTGGTAGGTCCATTATTTTTTCAGGGCTAAGAGTCATAGACCTGATGAGCATACATTACAGTTTGCAGCACTGTATGTCAAATTACACCTTAATACTGGCCCTCTACTTTTCTTTGAAATTAAAATTGCAAGGGTTTTCAGATGTCCATAAAAACCTCAAATTTCAACATTCAAGGTTCATCCTTGGTACATGGTCAGATATGTGCCATGACTTTCACATCACATCATATTTGATATAAGGGTCCAATGGTTGTTGAGATGCAGAGGTCCAAAAATGGGCAAAAACTAATTTATACCATTATTTGGAGCAATATTCCCAATCTATGACACCAGTTGTGAACTTGCTGTTTGGTGTCTCTGAAAGATAATATTATTATTCACAACATATCTAAAATTTGGGATGGTGTTTTGCCCCATTATTTTTATAATGAATTTTAAAAACTCATTCCTGTGTGACATACAGGTGTACCTTAGGAGCCCTGTTACCTTAGGAAAAAAATGGGTTTACTACACCTAAAATGAATAGCCAAGTCAGTGTTCACTAAAACCTAAAATCTCTGATACCAAATAGGTGATTTTAAACTTGTTCAGCTCAGTATTTCAGTATATCTGACTTAACCCTCAATTCCATCCTAAGAAGGTGGCCAATCCCCTTGATTTTTGTGTTCCATTTTCACTCAAAGATGGCGGCTCATGGAGCCAATGGCATAGTTCCAAAATAGTTCCAGGAAGTCGGCATCAAGGGAAGGAAACAAAACACCATTGTTTGGAGCAATATTTCCAATATATGACGGCGGTTGTGAACTTGCTGTTTGTTGTTTCTCGAAGAGGATATTCTTATTAACAACATATCTAAAAATTGTGATGGTGTTTTGCCCCTTTATTTGTATAATGCCTTTTCAAATCTCAATGCAGTGTGGCATGCATCCCTCAAATCCATCCAAAGTGGCATCATGAAAAAAACCCCACCATTGTTTAGAGCAATACCTCCAAAGTATGACACCAGCTGTGAACTTGTTTTTTGTTGTGTCTGTAAGAGGATATTTTTATTAACAACATAGCAAAAAAATAGAATGGTGTTTTGCCTCATTCCTTTTAATGATCGTAAAGCGCATTGCGGTGTGACATAAGCCTGTGATCAAATGCAGAGGGAAGCGGAAGTGGTGAATTGTTCTGGGCCAAGGACATGGGGGAATCAAGATTGGGTACTCATTACATTGCATGTATTGGGAAGGGGTCTCTTCAGACGACTTTATCCCGGGCCCAGGCATGGCTGTTTGTTCAGCTCAGTATTTCTGATTTTTTTCAGGGATTCTGGCCTCATCTTTTTAAGTGTACTATCGGCCAGATGATCAAGTGACTACGCAACATGTTCTCACTGGCGCTACGTTAGCAATAAATTCAAGATGGTTGAGAGAGGTACCATAAAGTCATTAAAAAAACAACCTCTGGAAATAAAACAAGGTGTTGATATGATTTCCTTGATGCAACCTTGACTTCCTTGACGGTGATTTAATATTTGAAAAAAAAATGAAATGTATTAAACAAGTCAGGAACTTTCAATGCTCTGGACTGTGACAAATGATTTGATACATACTTAACTTTCAATCACTAGCTGCATCTTATTAGTTGACTTTATAAGGTAGCTTGCCATTGTCATTGATGGTGCATTAGGTATCTGCATTCATATTGTTGTGGGCAACCATCTGTCAAAGGCAATTCAATGAGGAACACCTCAATGAAACTTTGAATGACACTTTATTGTCATTGTACAGGTACTACAAAATTAGTACCTTTAGGGACTATGACAATATGGATATTGATTTCAGTAAGGATACCACCACCATGCTCAGGGCACTTCGGTCAGGGGAGGATGATGGGGGGCGGGAAGTTCTACAATCAGGATACCTCTTTACAAACTGTCTCCTCCTATGTGTCATCTCTAATCAACTTTTACTTTCCTATGCGACCATAAAACAGTCCCACCCCCGCCAACAGTCACCACGACAGAGGTACCCTGACTGTAGAACTGTGCCCCGCCCCCAATCCACCACCATATCTGAACGCTTTTGCATGCTGCAAAGCTTCCTTTCGGCTTCCATCATCTCACCAGGATCAATGTGATGATAAATTTTACAAGCAATGAACATTGTCTACAAGTATCCAAACCATGACTGTTGAAATCACTGTTGCTTACCTGTAATCCACTTGCCAGCGTTCCAGTGGCATAATATTATAATGATGCAAGCAGCTGAATTAGATTGCAACAATTTGACAAGAACCACATTATTGTGTGGTGTCAATATGAACTTCTATGCCTTCAATATTCACCTGATATTGAATACTGCATGCGAGCAAATTCTCCTAAGTAAAACTCCAGGACCATGCTGTCAAAATTGTCTGAGGGAATCTCTAGCCAGTATGAATTAAGTTATTTTGCAATACAGCTGATAACTTAATGAGTAAGACACAAGCTTCATAGCAAATATAAAGTTACAGGTGCTGATTGAAAGACTAGTTAGGATGGGAGTCCTTGTTGCAAACAAGAGTGCTACAATTATTTAATCCTCTCCTATTTCATCACTTTATTCCAAGACTACTACTACCGTTACCACTACCACTACTACTATTACTAAAATGATGATGATGATGATGATGATTATTATTATGATTTTACAATTAAAATAATTAATGTCTATCAAAGCCATGTCCAATGTGCTATTCTTGCTATGTGGCATCAATCAATTCATTTACAAGTGTTATGGTTTCCCTAGAATTTGCTTTGTCATTCACAGGGTAGCCATCTTGTTTTCACTATTAAGGTGACATCAGAGCCATGGATTTGAGAGTTGTGACAAGTCGGTTGGTGGCATGGTCCTCATAGCTTCAAGTAATTGTAGCCAATTGAGATTTTGAAGTCCGTTATAAAAAGAATGAGGCAAAACACCATCCCAATTTTTGTATATGTTGTTAAAAAAAACATCCTCTTTCAGAAACACCAAACAGAAAGTTCCTAACTAGTGTCATAGATTGGAAATATTGCTCCAAACATTGGTGCAAATTATTTTTTTTCCCATCTTTGGACCTCTGTATCTCAACAAACATTGGAGCCTTTTGTTAGATATACTATGATGTGAAAGTCATGGTACATATCAGACCATTTACCAAGGATGAACCTTACATGTAGAACTTTGAGGTTTTTACAGACATTTGGAAACCCTAGAACATATGATATCTACAAAAAGTACAGGCACATTATTACGGTGTGATTTGACTTACAGTGCTGCAAATTGTAATATATGATATTCAGGTCTGGGACTCTTAGCCCTGAAAATATAATGAATCTGACACAAATAGTTCTGGAGATAATTGAGTCTGAACATGGTCACTCATGCAATGTCGCTAAAACAAGCGTAGGGGGTGTACTTATTTACAGAATTTTTGTGCCAAAAGTATCCAGAGCTGAGTTCTGATATTGTGGATATGATCTACTGGATGTTTAAGCCATCACATACATTTTTTTCAGGCAAATCCGAGGGGGTCGAGTGGGAGATTTTTCAGAAATTTGCTGATTCCAGCTGGAATGACCCTGAAACTGGGCTGCCTATTGCCAAATTTGATCTTTACATGAAAGTTTACTAAGTAATAAACAAATATTTTCTAGTATGGTCCAAGTACAGTCCTTTTTGCAGCTAAAAATGGCTATTTTTGGAAATTCAAAATGGCGGACCATGGAGAAGATCCCCCTTTTCATGTATGAAAAGTGCAATTTTTCCAGTCATAATGAATACTTAGAATTTGATGTTGGTGGTAAGTATTCACGAAAAAGGTAACATTAGTGAATGGGCAACATGAATTCTGAAAATAAACAACTAAAATTTTCACACGGTGTCCCTTTAAGGCTCTCAGTATGTCATCATAGCAATGTTGTTATAAGTTGAGTATTTTCAGCAAATAGTGAATAGCGTCGCCAGCGACCCCATCTACAGTAAGTGGCTACTGAGCGGCATACTTGCAATACCTACTCTGGCCAGCATCCTATACAGTGCACATTTAAAACAAAATGGCTCCCGCACACTGTCCAAAATTTCTTGAGGAAGGTCACTAGACTGAACATCACAAATAAAAGCTTATTTGTTTTCAAGTCAAGTAGTCAAGTCAAGTAGGTTTTATTGTCAATTTCTTTACAATAAAATTCATACAAAGAATTTGAAATTACATTTCTTGCTTTCCCATACAGACATAGACTAATCTAGGTAAGGACGTAGACAGTATAGACATAGACAGTACTTATACATGGACTTAAGACAGTATGGACATAGACAGTGCTCATACAGACATTTAAAGTGCAAGACTGGACAGCAGAAGACTTGTAGAGGACATACATTAAAGAGGTATTGTTGTGCTTTTGTGCTTTTCCTAAAAAAAAGTCCTTTATAGCGTTCTGACATGGTAATAGTAGCATTTGAAGAAAAATAAATATTAAAAAGGTCTGTCAAGTACACCAGCAGCAGTGTATGTGTGTGTGTGTGTGTGTGTGTGTGTGTGTGTGTGTGTGTGTGTGTGTGTGTGTGTGTGTGTGTGTGTGTGTGTGTGTGTGTGTATGTGTTTAGTGCAGGTAGAAGGTGCGGTGTGCGTCTGTGTGTGTGTTCGTGTGTCCGTGTGTGTGTGTGTGTGTGTGTGTGTCAGTGTGTGTATGTTTGAGTTTAGTGCAGAAAGTGCAGTGTGTGTGTGTGTGTGTGTGTGTGTGTGTGTGTGTGTGTGTGTGTGTGTGTGTGTGTGTGTGTGTGTGTGTGTGTGTGTGTGTGTGCATGTTTTGAGTTAGTGCAGGTGGAATGTTCAGTCGCAGATATGGTGGTGGGGGATGGGGGGGGGGCTGTCAGTGGCCTTGCTGGCTAGAGGCTGACAGTGGAGGGAGAGTGGGTTGAGTGTTCAGCATCTTGATCGCTTGGTGCATTGTGCTGCTCGCCAGCCTGGTGGTACGGGAACGGAGGCGCCTGTACCTCTTTCCAGAGGGCAGGAGGCTGAACAGTTTGTGTGCAGGGTGGCTTGTGTCTTTGATGATCATCAGTGCTTTCCGGGTGAGGCGTGTGGTGTAAATGTCCTGCAGGGAGGGGAGTGGTACTCCAATGATCTTCTTCGCTGTGTTCACAACTTTTCTTTTCACAAGTTTTCTTTCGTTGGTGACCGTGGGGTTTTCGTCCTGACCAAAGGAGACGTGCAAGAAGGCTAAATAAAAGACCTTCAGATCTACTTATAGTTTTGACCATGCACTGTAAAAAATTACAAGGATTTCAGAGTAATTTACTGTGAAATCTCACAGCTAATTATTCTGATGTTCTGGTACACTATGCTACTGTGATGGTCACACGACACAGAAAATAACTACGAAATCATTGTATTATTTGCCATTTCCCACCTAGCCTGCACATGACAGTATTATACTGTGATCTTCAAAGATTACCAGCATACCAAAGTGTTGAACTAGGAAGCATCACAGCAAACTACTGTGTGGATGGAGTATCTATTGAATTATTAGTGCATCGGGGCACAACTTCAGATATACACAGTTTGGACTCATTATTACAATCACATATTTCATTGACATTTTCAGCAAATTATTAATCATCAATGTCTTGAGTAATAGATGTGCTTCCATGCTTAGGGGTTTACTTCTCCCTATTCTCTGCTGAATAATAGAAGAATGAGCTTATATATATATTGGGTGATATACGTGACCATCTTCATGACGGTGGGAATATGGTAATTTTCTTGTGTACCACTTTAAATAGTAAAACCCTTACAATAAACACAGAATATAACAATGAGTAATATTTTGATGCAAACTTAAGAAATTCCCTCTAGATGAATAGCTCTCCATAAGTGCATTGCATGATGGGACACGATCTGAAGACAGCCAGTATGTCCTAAGCCCTTCCCCCTTAGTTGTACATATTGACATTAGGTGCTCCTCCCTGGCATAAAGTAATTGTCATCAGGTAAATTGGGTCACCATTTCAGATAAAAGGTCACATTTCAATGACCAAGGTGCAATTCCAAAAAATGTGGAGTGAGGAAGTGAGAAAAAAGGAGATGACCAAGCAAGGGAAGACATTTAGCAAACAGGAAGTTGATGACTTACCATATTTTTCAGACGATAAGGCGCACTTAAAATATTGTCAAAAATGGACAGAGTGTCTTATAACCCAGTGTGTCCTATGTGTGTATTTTTTTTTTTTTTTTTAAATGACGGCCGCTTGCACATGAAACTGTCAATATTTTAGAACGACTTCGGAAAAAAATGAACCACATGTTATTGAAATATTAATGGCCATTAGGGCCACCATAGTCGGGAGCTTCGCGCAGGATACAGTAGCTGTTACTGTACAGAAGACACCTGTTACTGTACACAATGACACCTGCTAAGAGGCACTCCTACGAAGCTGGCTTTAAGCTTAAGGTTATCGGTTTCGCATTAGAGCATGGGAGAGAGTACAACATAAATTAATCAATGGTCCGGAAATGGAGAAAACAAGAGAATGAACTGCGTCAAGTAAGAAAAACCCAAAAAAGTTTCAGTCGGAACAAGGCAAGATGGCCACAGTTGGAGGACAAGCTAAAACAGTGGGTTATGGAGCAGAGAGCGATGTGTAGAAGCATCTCTACAATAACAATCCGACTCAAGGCAATAACGATGGCACATGGAGATCAACGACTTTCGAGGGTCCCTTCTTGGTGCTTTCGCTTCATGAAAAGGCACAATCTTTCCATCTGTACACAAACAACAGTCTCGCAGCAGCTGCCTAAAGATTATGAGGAGAAGCTAACCATTTTCCGCAGCTACTGTAAGGACAAGATCGCTGAGAAGAGTATCCCGCCAGAGAACGTGAATAACATGGGCGAGGTCCCACTCACCTTTGATATTCCTGTGAACCGGACTGTAGAGAGAACTGGTACCAGCACAGTGTCGGTACAAACGACAGGGAACGAGAAAGCATCATTCACTGTTGTCCTGGGTGTTCAGGCTAACGGTCAGAAACTACCTCCCATGGTGATTTTCAAAAGAAAGACTTTGTCCAAAGAAAAGTTTCGGCCCGGTGACATCATAAATGCTAGCCCCAAAGGCTGGATGGACGAGGAGAAAATGAGTGAGTGGCTTAGAGAAGTATATGTCAAGAAACCGGGTGGTTTTTTCCACCAAATTCCATCACTGTTGAGTTTCGACTCCATGCGGGCTCATCACACTGATGCTGTGAAAACCCAAGTGAAGCAAACCAATTCGGTGCTTGCCGTGATTCCGGGTGGGTTGATCAAAGAGCTCCAACCTTTAGACATTGGTGTCAACAGGTCGTTCAAAGCCAAATTGCGAGCGGCGTGGGAACTCTGGATGACCGAAGGCGAACACACTTTCACCAAGACAGGGAGGCAGCGACGGGCGAGTTACGCCACCATCTGCGAGTGGATCGTGGATGCCTGGGCAAAGGTACCAGTCACCTGCGTTGTCCAAGCTTTTGCGAAGGCCAGGATCATCAATGCACAGCAAAATGACAACAACACTGACTCGGAGGGTGACGATGAGGACGAGCGGGCCATGCTCACTGCCGAACTTGACCAGCTTTTTAACTCGGACACCGAGGATGAAGAGTTTCAGGGATTTATTGAGGAGGAATGAACTTTTTATCTCGAAGTGCGTAAAATTCTAAGCCTCCGTTCATTACTTGCAGGAGGACTGTTCTTTCATTTGACTGTTTCTTTTTGAAAGGTGCAGCACTGACGCCATGTGGGAGGGAGGGAGGGAGGCAGGGGGAGAGACCCAGCAGCAGAGGTAGCCAGGCCCTTTCGGTGTTTTATATTTATTACGATATGAATATTACATGGCTTGAAACGTTTATTTTCATTGGAAAAACATGCTTTAAATATAACCCTGTGCGTCTTGTGTGTGAAAGAAGTCATGGTCTCTGATGGTGCGTCTTTTGACCCAGTGCGCCTTTTGGTCCCAAAAATACGGTAATCGTTTGCTGTAAATGTCAATGAAGTGTCTGAAGCCTCAGATTGAGGTATGCTGCGGCCTTGGCCTAATGGTTAGGAAGGTGGACTTGAGATAAAAGAGTCGCGGGTTTGATTCCCTCCTAACCCTACGTAGCCCTAGGGATAGTAACCAATGTTGTGTATCTGTAAGTCACTTTGGGTAAAAGCATCAGCCTTTTAACCCAACTGGCGTGTCTGCCCGTTGAACTGCTAGAAACTTAAAGTATGTAACTATACTTTACTGTGAGTTCGCTAGAAAATACTGTGAGCTCACAATTAGTTACTAATAATTGCATTCATTTCACAGTAACATACTGTGACATCCTGCCACAGTTCGTTGCTGTGAAATCAAAAGTCACTTGCCGTCAAGTTAACCACAGTTAACTACTGTGCTGTTAGACAAGGCGTTTCCTAGCTCCAGGCCATGATTGATTATTCGTGCTATGCGGCAGCCTTGGCCTAATGGTTAGTGAGGTAGACTTGAGATCAGAGAGTTGTGAGTTCAAATTCCTCCTAACTAGAGGTGTACCGAAAATTCAGCCGCAGAAAATATACGGCCGAAAGTGCAAAAAAAAAACACTTTCTGTAAAAGCGTCAGCCTTCAACCCAACTGGCATAAGCATTAGCACTTTACGTAGAACAGGGGTCCGTATCTCGAAAGCGTCTTTACTAACGACGGTAACGACGTCCTTCGTAAGAGCGAACTCTCTCTCGGCAGCAACGCTCACCACTAAATCCAAGGGAATGGTAAGACGGTCTTAAGACGGTTAGCAACGATAAGAATCGAGAAACGGACCCCAGGTGTTTACACTTAAAAACTTTACAACAGGTCTTTCCTGGGTCCAGGCCATGATGGAATGTTGCTAGTTCTACTTCCAATAAATTAAGTTGCAAGCAGTGTACCTTACCCCCTACACATACACTTTGAGGTTGGCACCTGCTAATGCTTTTGTCTTGGATGTGCACGCCCAAACACCAGCATCCAATTTTAAATCAGAATATTGCCACCTAGTAAACAAAATTAGGCTATCTTGTAAAGTGCCATTGCACAATTGAGAGTCAAATATGCTGCATGGCGTGACTGACTGACTGGTTTGTTGGCTAGCTGGCTGACCGACTGACTGTTGGTTGTTTGGCTGGCTATCTGACTACTGGCTCACTTGGTTAGTTGGCTGACTCGTTTGTTAGCTGGCTAGCTATACGAGTGACTTTTGTGTTCCATGCTACGGCTGTCTCAGTCCTGGTGGGAAATAGAAGGTGCTACAATAACATGGTAAAACTACCTCTGTTGTGGTGATGAATGGAAGGGTCGGATCATGGTAGTGTGGGTAGGGTGACAGTAACTTACTGTGGTGTGGCCACAGTAAACAACTGTAAGGAAGATCACAGTAAACTGTGAGGATGGCCACAGTAAACTACTCTGAAATTAATGCAATTGTTAGCCAGTAAGTTGCTGTGACATCACCCATTTCTAAACAGGACAGACCTGTGTGGCAACTTCTCCTCTCTTCCCGCACTCACTTTGACGGCTATCAGAAATGAAGACATGAAAATGAAAGCACGGTTATCTTGGAAAGTTTTAAATTCCAGTAGATGATGGCAGAGTTAAGTCCTCCTTATAACATGTTCACACACGCTCCCAGAGAGTAGACACTCTGAAACCACTGAGCTGATGTTCACAAGATCCCATGTCTTTTAATTGACTATAGGTTTTTTGTCACTATTGTTGTGACACTACCAGTCTCATTGCGCTAATTGTGTCTTCATGGAAGAGGACATTCTGCGGGCAATATGTCGGAGAGGGGGAACGATCCCATACGATGACCTTGTTGACATTGGACTGACATCACCATGGCAACTTACGCGCTTCTTAGAGAGTACTAGCGGCAAGTTTAGTCTTAGCGTCGTGAACGGAGTGGAGGTGGTCTCAGTCGGAAGTGACGTCCGATTATGTGACACAAAAGACTGCCAAGGCTGCCAAGACTTGCACATGTGCAGACAGTACTTACTAGGACATTGTCTTGACCCACGGTAAGATTCAGTTCCTCAGACAACTGTATATGAAACAATACGTTTTTGACAATTGACTCATAAAGGCTTTATACATAAAATCATTTGTTTGTAAATTTAAATATACATAAATGTAGGCAGAGTAAAACTGTCATGAAATCCTTTTTTTTAAAGAAACATGGACCCTCACTGTGTGTGTGTGTGTGTCTGTGTGTGCGCGTGCGTGCGTTCATGCGCTAATGTATTTTCAGGTGTCATTACTCCCATAATAAGAACACTGCTGTGCTGAAGAGACATGGCTTACAGGGCCTGGGTGAACAAGACATAGCTGCTCTCCTGTTATACAATGACACACAGTCTAACTCACAGGTAAACACAAGATTTTGGGTGCATTTAGCATTTTTTGAGGTGGGTATACTGTATATACGTATTTGTGCTATTCTAAATAATGGATAAAACAATTTTAAGTGGGTATACTGAAATCTCTGAAATTTTGAAGTGGGTATACTGCATATACGTGCGTTCTACTTGCCTGATTTTGCCATAGACTTCAGATCACTACCGCGGTTCTGGTCTGACCAGGACTATAACGATTAACATTTCCATACAGGAAGAACTTTGTTTCCATGGTCTGTTTAACCCGCCTCCCTCGGCTTGCTACTGGTTGAGGGATGTGCCAAAGTTTAAAACCAAACATTTCTTAGCCCAATAGAACGTCTCTGCTTAAACCACGTCACTGCTTTGAACTTGCCTCTACCCAGGACGGTTGGAAATGCTCAGTTGATTGGTTTCAGACAAAGTGGGTGGAGATCCTGCTGTAGCAAGATTGAGCAAGCTCCTGGCCCTACTGTGTGTAGCTGAGCCAAAGACGCTGCGTCACCAGTAGGGCGGAGCCCTGCTAGCGTTCTACGTAGATTACTGCTCTCCATCATACTCGTCCATATCAGAGATACACTGCTCTTCTGTCTTGAGGTGTTGTTTGAGGTGCCAGAGTGCTACCCTCTTGCACGGATGAGGCTATGTGCTGCGTAGTGTTGTGTTACAATGACAATGGGAGCGGGCTTTCATGTTCACTTTTGCTTTCAATCTCAAGCACTCCCTACATGAATCGGAACCGAGGAAGCTCCTTGCAGTAAGGAGTCAATGTCTACTGCTGAACTCTAGCCACTCTATCAGATTGCTACACAGCAAAATTGTTAGAGTTAGATTCCCAGTGTTCAGACAAAATCTGAGTTGATGAGCTAAGAGAGCTAGAGAGTTTATGTTTAACTCCCTAGAGAGAGTTATGGAAACCACGCCTCCCCAAATTTCAAATGATTTGCCAACATGAGCAGCCATTTTGTTTTAGTCCCCTATAAGTGAACCAAACTCAATCATTTGTAAGTGAACCAAATTGTGAACCAACAGACAAAGAACTCTGTTCTGTTTTTTTTTCCTGTAAGCCGTTGTTTTGCTTTAAGACAAGTTAAATGAGGCAGCATGTCGCTAAGCTAGTGAAAGTCAATGCATCAGTGTAGCATGCTACATGCTACAGTGATCCATTGACTTTTACTAGCTTAGCTACATACTCCCTCTTTTAATTTGTCTTAAAGCAAGACAACGCTTAACATGAAAAATAAGACACTTTACCACCTTTATAAACCCCGGCCAACAATTTTAACTGTATTAAGCCCCAAAATAGTGGCATACCCCTTTAAGGTTATTTTCAGGCCAATATCTGAAGAATGCATTTGCATACCCTTCATTGATGATACTAGACTGGTTCCCCTGCCAGCACTAGACAATCTGGCAATTGGGCATTTATTTTAAGTATCTAATTAGGTTGGTGTTTATTGGACTCCAGTGAGTATAATCAGTCCAATAACTTTTCTGATTGTAACTCTATAATTGGACTCACCTGAGTATAATCAGCCCAATCAGTTGTCTGATTGTAACTCTACAATTGGACTCACCTGAGTATAATCTGTTGCCTGATTGTAACTCTATAATTGGACTCACCTGAGTATAATCAGTCCAATCAGTTGTCTGATTGTAACTCTACAATTGGACTCACCTGAGTATAATCAGTTCAATCAGTTGTCTGATTGTAACTCTATAATTGGACTCAGCTTAGTATAATCAGTCCAATCAGTTGTCTGATTGTAACTCTATATAGGGTCTAATGAATTCATGAATGAATCTAATTTAACACTATTTGGTGTTACCAGAGAGTTAATAACTCTGCTTGGAGTTATTGCAACTCTCTGAGTATTACTTTTGGGAGAGTTATAATAATACTCCACAGATTGGGACAATATAAACACTTTCATAGTGATAAGATTAACACTCACATGGTTGATTCTAAGGCTCTGGAATTTTTTGATGTGTATTTGTCTTGAAGGAAAATGAAACATACAGTAACAGTATCAATGAACTTTCCATGGCATGGAAGTCTGTAAGAGAGGAAATTATTGGTGCTTCCCGTTAGTCAAAATTCTGATGGTTTACTTTAAACCCTTTCATAACTTAACAACAGGAGAATTCCTCAGTGCATCATGCATCAGTGTCTGGTGGTAAGAACACACACACACACACACACACACACACACACACACACACACACACACACACACACACACACACACACACACACACACACACACACACACACACACACACACACACACACACAAACTTCACTGTCACCAGATCTCGGATTGTATCTTCTTAGTAATATTCCTACATGTATGGTTCAATTATTCAGAACGATATTGCAACTGATGATACTACAGTGTTGTGACATGTTTTTAATATTTCAGTAATTCAAAGACTATGTAAATTTTTCATTATTTCATGCGAATAACAGACCATATCAATCTGCTGTAAATATCGTCTTTTACAGGTGATGAAATTTGTTGTCTTGGTCTTATTGATCCCTGTTATGCGCGTGGTAAGAATGCATATAATAATAATATAATAATATTCACCTAGTTATACAGCAATAGCAACAGTAATAATAACATTGTTGTTATTGTTATTATTGTTGTTGTTGATGATAATAATAACCATAATAACAATAATAACAATGTTATTAATAACAACAACAACAACAGCAACAATATTTATCACAAGAATAATTTCAGAGGGAAACTAAATAAAAAATGATTGTTAACCTTCTTGCAGATGAAATCTGCTTTTTGAATCTCATTGGCCGCTGCAAAAGGGGTGAGAATACTGAACATTAATCACCATAACACATTCAGCCTTGTTATGCATTTTAATTGAGGCATAATTCATTCATCTAACCCTTCATTGTCTATCTTAGAGCATCTATTTTGTTACAGCCATATTTCTTTGGCTTATGAAGTGCTGGTACCTATGTTGCGTGTACAGGTGGAAACTGTGATCAAGTTCACAGCCAGATGCCTTACCAGTGGCAGATATGGAAGAGTGGCCAGTGGACTCATCTGCCGAACAACCAGGAAATAGAGCGAGACTACTGCAACCCTGCCAACACACAACAGTAAGATTTTAAAAATCCTTAAAGTGGTAGTTCGCTATTTTAGACATTAAGCCCTGTTTGTGTGACTTCTGGGGTGAAGTAGAGATGTTCTCATCACAATTTTGACATTTGGTGCTGAACGGAGCATTTGGGTATCCAAGACTGCAGCCCCCCCACCTTTACATTGACTCCATAGAGCAATCAAGCAATCGATTATAAAATGGTAATAATCTTTTGTTTGAGAAGACATGGAACTCACCGTGTGGTCAGTGGTAGACAGCGATAAATTGACCCGAAAATTGCAGTGAAATATGCCTTCTAACTGTTGTTTAGCATTTGGCGGACCTATTTTTCCCCAGACGCCGTTGAATAGCAGTAGACATCCAGCCAGTAGGTAGCGATAGTGTGTTGTTAATGTAGACATCAAGGAGCGAGGTAGAACGGCTATCTCTGAGCGGGGCTGGCTACAAAAACTACAGCTTGCATACAAACCATAGATAGTAACGTAAACAAACGCACCCCCATTTCCGGTCGCGCGGAGTAATACTAGTCAAACCAATACAATCAATGAAGACGGACAATAATGAATATATCTTCTCTGGAAGCGTATTTCGCGGTGATTTTCGAGCCAACGTATCGCTGCCCACCTCTGACCACTCGGTGAGTTTCATGTCTCTGCAAACGAAAGTTTAATGCCATTTTATGATCGATTGCTTGAGTGCTTCATTGGAGTCAATGTAAAGGTGGGGGGGCTGCAGTCTTGAATACCCAAATGCTCCGTTCAGCACCAAATGTCAAAATTGTGATGAGAACATCTCTACTTCACCCCAGAAGTCACACAAACAAGGCTTAATGTCTAAAATAGCGAACTACCACTTTAACCATTACACATGGCATAATAATGAAAATGTCATCTGTAACTGTACTGTATGTTTTGTGTGTATATTGTTTTCAAGTGCTGGAGCCAAACTCATACAGTTTGACGCAATGAAATGTGGAACAGATGAGATTCGACGCACCGCCATAGATAGTGACCCAGTAATTCAGTCGATAGCACCTCTTGCCACAAAGTGGGTGTGGTACTGGGAAGAGGCAGAGGACGTTTGGAGAGAGTACACATCACCGGTAATGGATCCATCTCCTCTCTGCTAATTACAAATCTAAATGTGTGGAAATAATGAGTTCAGTTCTAGTACTACTTCCATGACTACTTCTTTTACTACTGCTACTACTGCCTCTGCCGGGATTAAGCTCATGCCATTACTCCCTCCCAAGCATTGCATGGAATGCCTCACGATAAACAATCTGAATGGTTTGTAATGAACCTTTTGAAAGCTTCAGTTAGTTTGCAAACGTCGGAGGGAATTAGGATGTTACTTGACGCAACTCACAATCAGCTCGACAAGTTTTGAATCAATAATGGCCACATTTAGTAGCATGACAGCAGCGCGCAGGTGAATATAGGCTCAATAAGAAGTCCAGTAGGCCTAACACAAGTAACAGGATGAGGATCAACGACAATCTTGGCATGCATGTTTGCAAATGAAATGTGAATAAAACGTTTGGTGATGTGACAGTTGCGACGAGAATGTGAGAGGGGGGTATATTGATATGATATCTCAGCGGGCGTTACTTCACGGCTCTGTGCGTCCAAGAATCCGCTCAAGCAAGGCTACAAATGCAGGGTGACTTCTTGCTGCTATCGGTCTTTTGTAGGCAACCCGACATCGAACAGCTTTGCGCATCAAAGGCGTGTCGTCATTGTTTTTTTCCCAAGTCAACAGTATTTGTCAACTGTTCTTGGCAACGAAGCAATGATTTGGATAGGCCTTCTGTTCATATTACTGTAAAAGTAGCATTCATTAAAATGGCCATATTATGGGTAGCCTATTTTAAAAGAAATACAATTTAATAAGAATGAAAAAAACATGTATTGGGGATATCAATTGTTATTGAATCTGAAATTCATTTTGCATCCCTGAACAAGACTGGTTTAAGTAAGGACAAGACATAGCCTACATGTGGGCCTAACACCACGGGACTATTGCACATTAGTACCATGCATGTGGAGCATCAGACAAACAGAACATGGAGACTCCACAGTAAACCACACTCACATCCACAGATACATGCAAGTTGTTGAGAACTTTTTGTGATGGCAAATGCAGTTTGATTGGTCAAATAACTCATGTTCAAATACAAATATAGCTTTTCTTTTTTTGTTGTCATAGCCTATTTGTTTCAATTTGAATTAGCCTACACTTTGTAAGTTTTCTGTTTTCTACTTTAGCAGGAGTCCAATAAAATACATTATGAGCGATTTTCCATATCAAAGTGGCCTATGTGAATTAAAATCCCGGCCTGATTACAGGGCCCACTCCGGGCCTGCTGTGTACACAGACTGACACACACACACACACACACACATGGCTTTCAGGCCGACCAGAACGGAGCCGGTGTCGGTGCTCGCACCAGTTACGTTCGGCACTAAAGTGTTTGTCTGCGAACCGCACTTGTTCATACCGGGCTCTGCATTTTTTCCGTACGCAACTGTGTTACCCGGATGAACCTGCTGATGACCACGCTGTCGTCACGGTTCGCAGAGAAAAACCTAGTATTTTGCGGTTCGCATTGCGAACCAATTTTCCGGTTTGCGAACGCAAATATCTGTGGCGTGAACACGACGGCCGGTTCGCGATTAGGTGCGGGAACGGGCTCCAGCACGGTTCTCAGTCGGCCTGAATGCGCTAAGAGAGAGAGAGAGAGAGAGAGATGTAGATTTGGGCATCGATTGTTCCCAACGGGGAGAGAGAGAGAGAGAGAGAGTCCAAAGAATGTCACCTTCCCATGGCAATAGAATTAACAGCTTTTGACAGAATTTCCATGTACCATGTTGCCAAATGTTTTTTATTTTTTTTATTTCATTGTTACCATTTTTTTATGATAACATTACTTTAATCCTTACGTTCTGCCCTGATAAATCAGTCAATCATGTTTTTATTGCCATTATACATACAATATATGCTAATTGAAATGTTAAACAATATCCTCCCGTAGGATGACAGCGGAAATCCTAGCTCCGTAAGTGATGAACTGGAGAAGAAATACAACGAGGGGGAAAGCACAGTGCCATTTGCTGCTGGGAATCAGCATTATGAACTGGACTTTCAAGGTACAAAATGCTGTTTTAGCATGCACAGTAAAAAATATTCCTGTGATGTCACAGCAACTTACTGGCTAATAATTGCATTCATTTCAGAGTAGTTTACTGTGGCCATCCTCACAGTTTACTGTGATCTTCCTCACAGTAGTTTACTGTGGCCACACCACAGTAAGTTACTGTCACTCTACCACACTACCATGATCCCACGCCTCCATTCATCACCACAACAGAGGTAGTTTTACCATGTTATTGTAGCACCGTGTACAATGTTGCAATTATTTGATATTTGCAGATTCCTACATGAAAGTAGATTAACCTGTGTGCTTAGGATATTCTGGAGGAGTATAATTAAACAAAGCTGACATTTCTTACAGTATTTCTCAATTGGTTTTGTACATTTCTTGAATCTCTCTCTCAATTTGCAAAACAAAATATCGTTGGCTTGCTACCAAAACCGCCTAAGTCCGATTTTGGGGTTTTCGGAAAACAGGGAAAAACTAGGCGCCAAAGGGGGCGCCAAACATCAGTGGCGTTTCTAGGAAATCTGAGACCCTGGGCAAAGAGCAATTGTGAGTCCCCCCTAATAATTTTGGTCAAAGGAGATTTTTGCAGAACTTTACTCCCCTACCACATCTGCATCATCCTGTCATCCTGTCTGTGTCATTGGTCCACTACAAATAGTACCTGTCTAAGATGACAATTTATTTTCTTTATTTATTTTGAGTGAAGCTGCAAGTCAAACATGAAATGGCTCCTAAGGAAAACAAAACACTTTAAAATAAATTATTTGATGCAGCACAACAAGAACAATGCACTGCACATTATTTTGATAGTTATACTATTCTTTTTCATTTTTATTCCAAACTTTAATCATGAATGACAAAAGAGCAACAAAGGTCGGAGTCTGCGCTTGCACTTAACACCTGTGTATTGCTTGGTGCGTGCACTCCCAAAAAGTAGTAATCACTCAAAATAATGGAAAAAAAAACTTCAATCCTGGACGTGCAATATTTTTTTAGACCTCATAACAATCTAGCATGCTGGTAAATCTCATGTCTACCAACAGATTTTCACATATTTCTTTTACTTTCTAGCACTTTCAGTCATATTAGCTTTCAATGAAATCATTATTTACATTCTCATCCAAAGTAAAACTCTTTTAGTCCTTGTGCCAGAGCAATTGCCGCAGTGGTAATACCTTCATATCTCATATCAGGACAGATTTAGATTGCAGTGTCTCATAGAGTAAGCCATGCAGTGGCCTCCAATCTCCATGTTGAGGTCCCATCAGTCATGGAGGATGATGAAGGGGTGGGGCACTTCTTTGGTCCTTGTACCTCCTCACAAACTGTCTCCTTCTTGTTTATCATCTTTGCTTAACTTCTGCTCTTCTCCATGCTCATAGAACTGCCCCACCCTCCCAACCTTGCCCATGACCAAGGTAACCTGGTCATATAACTGTGCCCCGCCCACTTCAACACCATGGCCGTGGCATTCAGGACATGGTATAGAACCACTACTGGATCCTGTGCAGTGCAGTGTTCTTGGTGTGCTGCATCAAATAATTTATTGTAAAGTGTTTTGTTTTCCTTAGGAACCATTTAATGTTTGACTTGCAGCTTCACTCAAAATAAATGAAGAAAATAAATTATCATCTTAGACAGGTACTATTTGTATTGGACCAATGACACAGACAGGATGATGCAGATGTGGTAGGGGAGTAAAGTTCTTCAAAGATCTCCTTTGACCAAAACTATTAGGGGGGACTCACAACTGCTCTTTGCCCAGGGTCTCAGATTTCCTAGAACCGTCACTGATGTTTGGTGCCCCCTAGGAAATTTAGTTTTTCCCTGTTTTCCGAAAACCCCAAAATCGGACTTAGGCCGTTTTGGTAGCAAGCCGACGATATTTGACTTTCAATTGTGCAATGGCACTTCACAAGCCTAATTTTGTTTACTAGGAGGCAATATATCTCCCAATATATATAAGCTCATTCTTCTGTTAGGCCTACTTGACAGAGAGTGGGGAAATGTAGACTACTAAGGATGGGTATACTTGTATACCACAATACATTAAGAATTAAATAATTTGCTGAAAATGTCAATGAAAGGTGTGATTGTAATGAAGAGTCCAAACTGTGTATGACTGAAGTTGTGCCCCAATGCACTAATAATTCAATGGATACTCCACTCACACAGTAGTTTACTGTGATGTTTCCTAGTTCATGTCTTTGGCATGCTGGTAATCTTTGACGATCACAGTAAAATACTGTGATGAGCAAGTTAGGTGAGAAATGGCAAGTGATACAATGATTTCAGAATAATTTGCTGTGTGCCGTGTGACCATCACAGTAGCATAGTGCACCAGAACATCAGAATAATTAGCTGTGCGATTTCACAGTAAATTACTCTGAAATCCTTGTAATTTTTTACTGTGTGGTATTCCAATTCTGTGTCTTTACGCTACTTTGTGTCTAGCGGTGATATTTGGTGTTGCGGGAGGTTGGAATGCTCGTTAGGTGAATGTGAATCTTCATAGACATGTTGTAGTTCTACATTTCTAAATGTGTTAAGAAGACAGTTAACAATATTGTACACTCTGAGAAATAAAAGGTACGGAAAATGCAAAAAAAAGGTACAAAGCTTCGTCGCTGTGGCACTACCCTCACCTTACGGATGGTTACAAATAAGTACCTTTTCAAGTTTGTACCCCTTAGTCACAGCTACACTCTCAGAAATAAACATGGAATCTAAATTCTAGAATTTACTCTTAACAGTACTGTATCACAATGTAAGTGTTATTGTCAGTTGGACTTGTATGAACTAATTTTAGAGGGCATTTAAAACCCAATGCGGTTCATAATGAGGATTTTAAAGGGACACTATGCGAGATTTTTAGTTGTTTATTTCCAGAATTCATGCTGCCTATTCACTAATGTTACCTTTTCATGAATACTGACCACCACCATCAAATTCTAAGTATTCATTATGACTGGAAAAATTGCACTTTAGATACATGAAAAGGGGAATCTTCTTCATGGTCCGCCATATTGAATTTCCCAAAATAGCCATTTTTAGCTGCAAAAATGACTGTACTTCGAGCATACTAGAAAATATTTGTTTATTACTTGGTAAACTTTCATGTAAAGATCAAATTTGGCAATAGGCAGCCCAGTTTCAATGAGCAGCATAGTTGCAGTACCCTTTTTGACCATTTCCTGCACAGTGTACCTTTAAAGAACCTCATATAAATCAAGTGCACCACGGAGCAAGCAAGGTAACAAGTGCTGTTACAAGCTAGCTCACAAAGCAAGGCACAACATGTAACTAGCCAGCAATCAAATGCCATAAGCAAAAATTGCTACAAGTAGGAGCTGGCTCACCAAGCAAGCAAGCAGGCAGGCAAGCAACTGAAGTACTCTGACAGTCCAGGTTTATATACAGGCTCTAGAGTGTCATGTGACCAGAGTGATGAGGTATTTGGCAGGTGCAGGCAGTTATTGAATCATGACATACCTTAGTAATCAGGGGAGGCCAGACACGGATTGACAGATTGGTTGTGATGGGGCTGCTTCACAAGTTGTCAAAAATGTTTCAATCATTCACCACTTCATCATCTTTTGTTGTGATGATGTGTGCACAGCCAAACCTTAGATCAACCCAACCAAGTTAAGTTAAATTAATCAAAGGTAATCATATTAAATCCTTTAATGTCCTCATTAAATAGGAAAAAGAGAAAAGCATGATGTCAAAAATGCTTATTGGTGCAACCGGCAATCAATCTTCATGGTGGGCGGGTCTGATGGAATATGACTTGCTCTCCGTCTCTCTGGTGCAATAAGAAGTGTACCCTAAAAGATACTTATTTGAGCCCTACCGATTGTGTACCTGAAAGATACATGGGAACACATAAGGGCCTTTTATGGAGCAATTGTGATATTTTTACCTTAAAGAATTAGATTGTACCTTTCCAATGGGTACTTTAATGTACTTCTCAGCATGCACAACTAAATCGGTACCCTTTTGACTGTAAAGGTACTAATTACTAAAGGTACCTTACTAAAGGTATCAATTTGTACTCTGCTAGAAACATATTTGTAACTTTAATGGTACATTTGTGAAATGTCTACCTTAAAGACCTTAATTGTACCATCACCATACCTTTCTGAGAGTGTAGGATATTTGTCAGTGTCTTTTTGGCGGAAGCCAGGTGCACCTTGACAATGAACTGTAAGCAATCATTTTAATATTCTGTCAGCAGTAATCATATGGACTTCACAGTGTCCTCTTACTAAATGAAAGATGTAATGTCTTCAAGCTGGTTTCCCTGCACGGCAGTGTCACCATCGTTCCATCAGGTTTATTGCATTGTTTTCTGGAGCCACTAGATGTCAACGTAGTGCACATGGCACTTCTGATGCATTGCACATTTGCAGATACAATCAGGAAGATGTCTAAACACCTTCAAGCTCCATTTTCCAATCACTAAATTCCCCCGCAATTCACTATGGGATTCAGTGACACCTTTTATCGCTTGCCTCTTCAGATATGCTTCAAACACGACCACCAATGTGAAGAGGCTCCTGAGAAGGCGCCCAAAGTTCATCTCACAGAGAGATGTACAGAAAACATGGTGACTGAAAACGCTGTATTGTAAGACAACATTTCAATTTCTGTGCTCTACTTTCACATTTCAAGATGTTTTGTGTGTCTGTGTACATGTGTGTGTGTCTGTGTGCATGTATGTGTGTGTGTGTGTGTGTGTGTGTGTGTGTGTGTGTGTGTGTGTGTGTGTGTGTGTGTGTGTCTGTGTCTGTGTGCATGTGTGTGTGTGTGTGTGTGTGTGTGTGTGTGTGTGTGCATGTGTGTGTGTGTGTGTGCGTGTGTGTGTGTGTGTGTGTGTGTGTGTGTGTCTATGTGTTTGTGTCTGTGTCTGTGTCTGTGTGTGTGTGTGTGTGTGTGTGTGTGTGTGTGTGTGTGTGTGTGTGTGTGTGTGTGTGTGTGTGTGTGTGTTTAAGTGCCATATATCGGGGTAAACTTAAAACAAAGACTTTGCCGCGTCACTGGGACTCACGCCTGCTTCCTGCGACAGGGTATGAGGTAAGGCTATTGATTACACGCACACAGATGTTGGAACCCATGCATTTGTAGAAATGCTTTGTTTCCCTACTATTTAGGCTATAGTGTTTTTGTAATCACGTTCAATGATGGGCAAAATTAATTCATTAGTAACAAGAGTTTCACATATTCCAAATGACCTTTTACCTGTCCAATTCAACCAGGTGATTGGCTGGTATTGCCTGGTTGAATTGGACAGGTGAAAGAAAGTCGTTTGGAAATTATGGAGCTAGATTGTAACTATTGAATCCATTTTGGCCATGGCTTTATATTACACACAGGTGGCAAAACCAGTTTGTTACAATTAGTTTGTAAAATCTTTTTTTCTTAGCTGCCTTTAGTGTTCTCATAATCTGGTATTCATACTATAAGAAATGTAATTTTTCAATTAATCACTTTCATAGAGAATCAAGCTGTCAGAATCTGCAGAATACGAGAGGGTTCTGAGGTCCTTTGATGAAACCATGCCAAGGTGTACCATTCACAGCATCCAGAGAATCCAGAATGTGACTTTGTGGAACTTTTTCAATTTGTAGGTTCCCACTTAATTTCACCGCATATGTGCCACTCTCTTGAGGTTGTGGCATTTTTATTTTCACATTATTATTGCTGATCTTGTCATTTCCTGGAAAAGTATTTGTTGTGAATTCCTCACATTATTCCTCTTCCTTTCCGTTAAGAAGATGAACAAGCTGAATCCTTTTTTTTTATAGGATCCTATTTTGCCAAAGACGCAAAGTACTCTAACGGATACACAAGTACATATGGAACCAGGTCCATGTTTGTGTGCAGGGTCCTGGTTGGAGACTACACCTTAGGCCGGGAGGAATATACCAAGCCTCCGTTCGCCTTTGAGACGTGCGCCTTTGATAGCTGTGTGGACAACATGAATAATCCCAGTATATTTGTTGTTTTCAAGAAGAGTCAGATCTATCCTGAGTATCTCATTGAGTATAAATACAACAAAAATGGCCAACCAGCTGCTAGAGCTCAGTTAGCGCAACCTGTTCAGGTAGCACCCCAAACTCAGGCCACAGCCCAAAAAGGAATTCCACTTGCCGCTAGAGGTCCATTAGCTGCTATGGCAGGTAGTTCCTCCAGCTGTTCAGGTAGCGCCCCAAATTCAGGCAGTGCGGAAGCATGTGGCTGCGGTGCCACCCACTAAATTGGCGAAGTCTGCTAAATCTGCAAAGTCAGTTTGTTGTTCCTGTTGTTGTCCTTGTGGTAAATGGGATGACTGTGAGAGTTTTTGTCTTGATTTTGCTTTATGTTTGTTATGTGACTACTGTTGCTAGAGCTGTCCCGAATTCACACAGTGCAAAACCCTCCAACTACAGTGCCACCTGCTAAGTCTGATAAGTCAGGTAGCTGTTGCTGCTGTTGCCGCTGTGGTGACTAGGATGACTGTGAAGACTTCTGTCTTGATTTTACATACTATTTGTTTTGTTGCTGCTGTTGTGGTTGACCCTGCATATATTACAAAACGTGTTTTTTTAACATAAGCTATTTTTTTTAATTTACATGTGCAATGTCTCATAAGTTTTTGAATAACTTAAAATGTATTGACACTTACCCAACATATTGCATAATGTGTCACACATGTAACATATACAGTATATGTAGTAGACTATGTATGATATATTTGTTCATACATTGCACATATTTTGAATAAATAAATCAACCACACATAATGATACATTATTTCATCATTATACCAGTGTAACCATTGCTATTCTGATATCGTTTCAGTAGAGTTTATTCTGACTATTATGTTGTGATGCTCTACAGCAGTGTTTCTCAAACTATTTTTGCCATTCCTTCCTTCCGAGGAAGAATATATGTCTGTGCCCCCTAAGCAAAATAGTAACAAAGGCCTAAATAAATAAACAAATTACTTGCCGAATTTTTCTTTACTCTCTAGCACATTGAATGACAGTTATGTAAGATCATAATATTGATATTGATATAATTCAACTTAAGGAAGCATTTAGAGGAATAAACATTACATTATGTCACACAGAGTGTGTCACTAAGATACCTAAAGAATGCACTTACACTCCCTCAACACACACACGTGTATTCGTGTGTGTGTGTGCGTGCGTGCGTGTGAAGTAGAGATGTCTGAAATATGTGTGTTTCAGATGACTGTGTCCTGGGCCCAGGAGAAGCTGTCAGCAGCCCTGCCGCCGTTGCTTTGTCTGTATGTCTGTTTGTCAGCAGGATAACTCAAAAAGTTATGCACGAATTTGGGTGAAAGTTTGTGGAGTTGTTCGAAATGACAAAAGGCACAAGTGGAAATTGTGGTGTTGATCCGGATCACGATCCAGATCCAGGAATTGTTTTAAAGATTCTTCACCATTGCGGGATAGGGCGAATTTTGACATTCCAGGCAGTTTCTAACTCGACAAAAACAAGGCCGAAAGACTTGAGAAAAATGTAGGGTGTAACATAATGTTCTATCAAACAGCTTCCTTGGCAGATCTAATTTGGCAATAGGCAGCTCAATTTCAATGAACAGCATAGTTGCAGTACCCCTTTTGACCATTTCCTGCACAGTGTACCTTTAATTACACATTTTGTTTGATGTCATGTGACATAAATTGTACAGTACTGATAGCATACACTGCTATCACCTTCACTAGAGAAACCATGTGGGCAAAAGAAAAAAAAACAATTAGGGCCTACAGTAGCCTAATGAACTGCGATGAAGTTGGGTAAACCAATAAGATGGATCTATTTTCACACATACACACACACACACAGATGTGCACGCACGCACACATGCACATGCACATGCACACACACACACGCACACGCACACACACACACACACACACACACACACACACACACACACACACACACACACACACACACACACACCAGTGGCCAGTAGGTGTTGTTGGAGGTTAATGTAAAAATTGGCATGATGCTCTCTAACCTGGTTCTCACACAGACGACCTCACGAAGTTGGGCGAAAATGCACGAGGGTCTGCAGGCCAGATGCTCTCTACCAGACAGCAGCAAAGCCAAGACGAGAGATTACATTACATTACATTACATTACATTGCATTTGGCAGACGCTTTATAATGTCCGCTTTCAAAAGAGGACATAATCAAGCCAACATCACAAGCAAATACAAAGTGCACAGGAGATATACAAAACAACAAGTGCAAATGCAAAGAGGGGTTAGTTTTTATTTTATTTATTTATTTTTTAAATAAAGAGGAAATAACGAGTACACACACACACACACAAACTAAACTAAACTAAACTAAACTAAACTAAACATACTGTCAGGAGTCTGCCCTGGGGCAAGGCCAGCTCAAGCATTAGTCTAGTACAGTGGTTCCCAACCTATGGGTCGGGACCCCCCTTATGGGTCGCCAAAGATCCACAGGGGGTCGCGGAGCCCTCTTGATTTTAAGGGGTTTCGTTTTAAATACATATAGCCCATGTTGAATAAAAGACAAAGCATTTAACTAATAAATGCATAGACGCAACAAATTGTAAGTGCTACATTAAACATTTATTCTATATTTGACCAAAGACGAATTGAGGAATAAAATAACTAAAATAATTTTCCGCAGGAAACGGAGAGCATCCTGTGATTCCGTCTCGTGCGGGCGCTCACGTGGTTGGGTCACCAAAGCTTACAATAGTAAAAACATGGGTCCCTTAAGAAAAAGGTTGGGAACCACTGGTCTAGTAGATACTCTCGAAAGAGGAAGGTCTTTAGTTGTTTCTTGAAGGCTGCAAGAGATGTGCTTAGTCTTGCTGCCTCTGGGAGACTGTTCCACCAGATTTGCCAGATTTAGTGGAGAGGCCGGAGTAAATGCTTCCTAATAGTGGAAAAGATTAGAAGTCCGCACACTCTGGCTCCGCTTTGAAAATGTATTCAGGTAATACAACGGTTCGACCCTTCAGGGTCGTCATCAGGCATGCCACTATTAGGGCCAAAACATACCAAGGCGGAACGGACCGGTCCCGGCGTGTTTTTCTCTGCCTTTCACACTGACAGCGTCGGCATGCGCGGCCAGTCCTGTTCAAAACCCTCCCACAGCTAAAGCTAGTGTGCTACTTTGCCATTCATTTGAATGAGACACCGGTCGCCGGCGTGAAAAATACGCTAGAGTTCTATTTTCCAAATGCAGCGCGGCGCGGAGCCGGCTCCTGCGCCGCTGACGCCCGACTACCGCCGGTTGGTGATAGGTTTCAATGTATTTTCACCGACGCCGGTAAAAAACGCGGCCGTTCCGCGACGCTTTACCGCCCTGGTGTGTAAGACCCCTTAGACACGCCTTTGTCCTGCACCTGGCCTCAGAGAGGTGGGATGTGCATACTCTTACTTTTATGAAGTAAATGCTCCCTACTCATGGAATCCATCAACATTTCCAATCGCGAGTTGCCAGTTGTCAGAGAAAGAGGGCAATATTGCTAGCCAGGCTGTGCCCTCCTAGTGACGCAACACTTTTAGCGTTGCAACTAGTCAGGTCAAGAGAAATGCAAGCACTTTCTGAGTTCCCGTAAATACGTGAACGCCTCCCACTTTGTCGGTAAGCAAACAACCGTAAGTAAACTGAGGGAGGTGGGTCAACCCCGATGTTTGGGAAATGTTAATTGTTATGCTCTTGGTCAGACCAAGTCTTGAAGAGATTTGAACGTTGATGATAATCAGGCTACAATATTGCACC
The DNA here is from genome assembly GCF_034702125.1 of Engraulis encrasicolus. Classification (NCBI taxonomy): domain Eukaryota; kingdom Metazoa; phylum Chordata; class Actinopteri; order Clupeiformes; family Engraulidae; genus Engraulis; species Engraulis encrasicolus. Next base: position 34,090 of record NW_026944680.1, read on the forward strand.
ACTTAATTTCTTGGCGAGCTGACATTTTGGTACTAGGCCTTCGTGAGTTCCGAAGGGGAAACATCCTCAACCTCTGTACTTGAAGCAGCAAGTGGGCAGCATCGCCATCTAGTGGACAGTTATTTTGTTGTTTTTTTAACAAAGAAACTTGGTGGACAAGAGTTGGGATTTATTGTGGAGTTGGGAATACAGTTATGCATTTCAGTTATACAATAATGACACCAGAACATCATGCATTTCAGTTATACAAGTATGCCAAAAGAACATCATGCATTTCAGTTAAACAAGTATGCCATCAACAGAACATCATGCATTTCAGTTATACAAGTATGCCACCAATAAAAATAACATACATTTCAGTTATACAATTATGCCATCAACAGAACATCATGCATTTCAGTTTTACTATTATGCCATCAACAGAACATCATGCATTTCAGTTTTACTATTATGCCATCAACAGAACATCATGCATTTCAGTTATACTATAATGCCACCAGGACATCATTTATTTCATGCCACCAACAGAACATCATGCAGGCTGGAAAAATTAACATAGGCCTACTCTAGGAATCTTTCTCAGTTTATTTTTGACAAACAATTGCGCAAGAGGACATGTGGCTGTGACCAGTCTGAAATAGTCTGTGAAAAAGGAAGTTATCCAATAAGTGAAAGAAAGCCCACCTGGGGAACTCCCATTGTCATTGTGACACAGCACTCCACAGCACAGTGCTCACTGCACAGCACACAAGGAAATTGTGCTTTGTGCCTCATCCCGTGCAAGGGGGCAGCCCAAAATTCAGTTCCCCAAAGTAGCAGTGAGGCAGTAAAACCATGGCACTATGCTCAGGGTACTGTACCTCAGTCATGGAGGAGGATGGGGGAGAGCATTTGGTTAATTTCTTCCCACACTAACCTGTTCTAAAAAAAAGCTAAAATCTCAAGAGCCTGAATGCAGTGTAGGCTATATGTCGCTCCAGGCACCAAAGGTCAAACACCATACGAGTCATCAGGCTTAAATGAGTTAAGGCACATGAATTCTTGGCGATATCTGGTATAAAGGGTGCTGACAGGTATCCTGACAAGCCAGACCCTTTATACTAATTAAATAATAAGGGTGTGACTTGTCAGGCTAAAGGGCAGGGACGTGGGGGATGAATTTCTGGACCAGCGCTTTTTTCTTATCATGTGAAAAATTGATCAGGAAAAATGCTTAAAGGGACACTGTGTGAGATTTTTAGTTGTTTATTTCCAGAATTCATGCTGCCCATTCACTAATATTACATTTTTCATGGATACTTACCACCACCATCAAATTCTAAGTACTCATTATGACTGGAAAAATTGCATTTTTCATACATGAAAAGGGGGATCTTCTCCATGGTCCGCCATTTTGAATTTCCAAAAATAGCCATTTTTAGCTGCAAAAATGACTCTACTTGGACCATACTAGGAAATATTTGTTAATTACTTGGTAAGCTTTCATATAAAGATCAAATTTGGCAATAGGCAGCCCAGTTTCAATGAGCAGCATAGTTGCAGTACCCTTTATAACCATTTCCTGCACAGTGTACCTTTAAATGGGAAGACAGCAGGAATTAAGTTTCCAGGCCAAATCGGAAGGGTTGACGGGTCATTCCAGCTGGAATCAGCAAATTTCTGAAAAATCTCCCACTCGACCCCCTCGGATTTGCCTGAAAAAAATGTATGTGATGGCTTAAACATCCAGTAGATCATATCCACAATATCAGAACTCAGCTCTGGATACTTTTGGCACAAACATTCTGTAAATAAGTACACCCCCTACGCTTGTTTTAGCGACATTGCATGAGTGACCATGTTCAGACTCAATTATCTCCAGAACTATTTGTGTCAGATTCATTATATTTTCAGGGCTAAGAGTCCCAGACCTGAATATCATATATTACAATTTGCAGCACTGTAAGTCAAATCACACCGTAATAATGTGCCTGTACTTTTTGTAGATATCATATGTTCTAGGGTTTCCAAATGTCTGTAAAAACCTCAAAGTTCTACATGTAAGGTTCATCCTTGGTAAATGGTCTGATATGTACCATGACTTTCACATCATAGTATATCTAACAAAAGGCTCCAATGTTTGTTGAGATACAGAGGTCCAAAGATGGGAAAAAAATAATTTGCACCAATGTTTGGAGCAATATTTCCAATCTATGACACTAGTTAGGAACTTTCTGTTTGGTGTTTCTGAAAGAGGATGTTTTTTTTAACAACATATACAAAAATTGGGATGGTGTTTTGCCTCATTCTTTTTATAACGGACTTCAAAATCTCAATTGGCTACAATTACTTGAAGCTATGAGGACCATGCCACCAACCGACTTGTCACAACTCTCAAATCCATGGCTCTGATGTCACCTTAATAGTGAAAACAAGATGGCTACCCTGTGAATGACAAAGCAAATTCTAGGGAAACCATAACACTTGTAAATGAATTGATTGATGCCACATAGCAAGAATAGCACATTGGACATGGCTTTGATAGACATTAATTATTTTAATTGTAAAATCATAATAATAATCATCATCATCATCATCATCATTTTAGTAATAGTAGTAGTGGTAGTGGTAACGGTAGTAGTAGTCTTGGAATAAAGTGATGAAATAGGAGAGGATTAAATAATTGTAGCACTCTTGTTTGCAACAAGGACTCCCATCCTAACTAGTCTTTCAATCAGCACCTGTAACTTTATATTTGCTATGAAGCTTGTGTCTTACTCATTAAGTTATCAGCTGTATTGCAAAATAACTTAATTCATACTGGCTAGAGATTCCCTCAGACTATTTTGACAGCATGGTCCTGGAGTTTTAGTTAGAAGAGTTTGCTTGTATGCAGTATTCAATATCAGGTGAATATTGAAGTCATAGAAGTTCATATTGGCACCAGACAACCATGTGGTTCTTGTCACATTGTTACGATCTAATTCAGCTGCTTACATCCTTATAATATTATGCCACTGGAACGCTGGCAAGTGGATTACAGGTAAGCAACAGTGATTTCAACAGTCATGGTTTGGATACTTGTAGACAATGTTCATTGCTTGTAAAATTTATCATCACATTGATCCTGGTGAGATGATGGAAGCCGAAAGGAAGCTTTGCAGCATGCAAAAGCGTTCAGATATGGTGGTGGATTGGGGGCGGGGCACAGTTCTACAGTCAGGGTACCTCTGTCGTGGTGACTGTTGGCGGGGGTGGGACTGTTTTATGGTCGCATAGGAAAGTAAAAGTTGATTAGAGATGACACATAGGAGGAGACAGTTTGTAAAGAGGTATCCTGATTGTAGAACTTCCCGCCCCCCATCATCCTCCCCTGACCGAAGTGCCCTGAGCATGGTGGTGGTATCCTTACTGAAATCAATATCCATATTGTCATAGTCCCTAAAGGTACTAATTTTGTAGTACCTGTACAATGACAATAAAGTGTCATTCAAAGTTTCATTGAGGTGTTCCTCATTGAATTGCCTTTGACAGATGGTTGCCCACAACAATATGAATGCAGATACCTAATGCACCATCAATGACAATGGCAAGCTACCTTATAAAGTCAACTAATAAGATGCAGCTAGTGATTGAAAGTTAAGTATGTATCAAATCATTTGTCACAGTCCAGAGCATTGAAAGTTCCTGACTTGTTTAATACATTTCATTTTTTTTTCAAATATTAAATCACCGTCAAGGAAGTCAAGGTTGCATCAAGGAAATCATATCAACACCTTGTTTTATTTCCAGAGGTTGTTTTTTTAATGACTTTATGGTACCTCTCTCAACCATCTTGAATTTATTGCTAACGTAGCGCCAGTGAGAACATGTTGCGTAGTCACTTGATCATCTGGCCGATAGTACACTTAAAAAGATGAGGCCAGAATCCCTGAAAAAAATCAGAAATACTGAGCTGAACAAACAGCCATGCCTGGGCCCGGGATAAAGTCGTCTGAAGAGACCCCTTCCCAATACATGCAATGTAATGAGTACCCAATCTTGATTCCCCCATGTCCTTGGCCCAGAACAATTCACCACTTCCGCTTCCCTCTGCATTTGATCACAGGCTTATGTCACACCGCAATGCGCTTTACGATCATTAAAAGGAATGAGGCAAAACACCATTCTATTTTTTTGCTATGTTGTTAATAAAAATATCCTCTTACAGACACAACAAAAAACAAGTTCACAGCTGGTGTCATACTTTGGAGGTATTGCTCTAAACAATGGTGGGGTTTTTTTTCATGACGCCACTTTGGATGGATTTGAGGGATGCATGCCACACTGCATTGAGATTTGAAAAGGCATTATACAAATAAAGGGGCAAAACACCATCACAATTTTTAGATATGTTGTTAATAAGAATATCCTCTTCGAGAAACAACAAACAGCAAGTTCACAACCGCCGTCATATATTGGAAATATTGCTCCAAACAATGGTGTTTTGTTTCCTTCCCTTGATGCCGACTTCCTGGAACTATTTTGGAACTATGCCATTGGCTCCATGAGCCGCCATCTTTGAGTGAAAATGGAACACAAAAATCAAGGGGATTGGCCACCTTCTTAGGATGGAATTGAGGGTTAAGTCAGATATACTGAAATACTGAGCTGAACAAGTTTAAAATCACCTATTTGGTATCAGAGATTTTAGGTTTTAGTGAACACTGACTTGGCTATTCATTTTAGGTGTAGTAAACCCATTTTTTTCCTAAGGTAACAGGGCTCCTAAGGTACACCTGTATGTCACACAGGAATGAGTTTTTAAAATTCATTATAAAAATAATGGGGCAAAACACCATCCCAAATTTTAGATATGTTGTGAATAATAATATTATCTTTCAGAGACACCAAACAGCAAGTTCACAACTGGTGTCATAGATTGGGAATATTGCTCCAAATAATGGTATAAATTAGTTTTTGCCCATTTTTGGACCTCTGCATCTCAACAACCATTGGACCCTTATATCAAATATGATGTGATGTGAAAGTCATGGCACATATCTGACCATGTACCAAGGATGAACCTTGAATGTTGAAATTTGAGGTTTTTATGGACATCTGAAAACCCTTGCAATTTTAATTTCAAAGAAAAGTAGAGGGCCAGTATTAAGGTGTAATTTGACATACAGTGCTGCAAACTGTAATGTATGCTCATCAGGTCTATGACTCTTAGCCCTGAAAAAATAATGGACCTACCACAAATAGTTTTGGAGATAATTAAGTCTGAATATGGTCACTCAGGCAGTGACGCCAAATCAGGGGGAGGGGGTGTCCTTATTTACAGATTTTTTGTGGAAAAAGTATGCACAGCTGAAATCTGCAATGGTGGATATGTTCTATTGGATGTTGAAGCCATCACATATATTTTTTTCAAGCAAATCCGAGGGGGTCGAGTGGGGACCATTTGCTGATTCCAGCTGGAATGACCCTGACAAGTTTGTCGTACGTGCAAGCATGAGTGTGTCCGGTAGAGGTGCCTGAGGGAAATTAGTGAAATATTTGTGTAGCATGTGACGGCATCAAGTGGGAAACTTGAGCTGTGTGTGTGTGTGTGTGTGTGTGTGTGTGTGTGTGTGTGTTTGTGTGTGTGTGCGTGCATGCCGTGTGCGTTCGCGTGCCTGAATGCGCGTGTGTGTGGAAATGCTCAAGTGCATGCTCACAAACCCTGTACACACAGAGGCACGCACGCACACACACACACACACACACACACACACACACACACACACACACACACATACACACACACACACACACACACACACACACACACACACACACACACACACACACACACACACACAGAGAGAACAAGTCCAACCTGTAGCTCCACAGAAGCCTTTCGGAGAAAGCAAGTATGTATGTCAAGAGAGGAAATGCTCAAGTGCATACTCACAAACCCTGTACACACACACACACAAAGACACACAGACACACACCATCTGGCATACCGGGCATTTCCCGGTGGGCCCCGCACCCTCGTAGGCCCCTATTTTCAGATTATTATTATTTTTATTAACATTTCTGAAAATAGGGGCCCACAAGGGTGCAGGGCCGAACCGGTGAGTCAGTTCTGTGCCACTAATTATGAGGGGCCCCTTTAAGCCAAAAGTGCCCGGGCCCTATTTCTCTCCCAGTCCAGCCCTGCACACACACACACACACACACACACACACACACACACACACACACACACACACACACACACACACACACACACACACACACACAAACACACACAAACAGACACACAGAAGACACTCCAGGCACTCCAGACACTCAAGGTCTCTCTTATGCTGCTACACGTCTGAATGAGATTTTGCTCCTTACTCACTGTTCTAAGGTTCTAATGGCATTAAGGTTCTAAGGGCACCAAGATTCTAGAACTGAAGAGGTCATGGCAGAACCATCATCAGAACCGGCCGATGACAGCAGCAGAGGTACAGTGGCTTTATACATCGTATGAGTATGTTAGTTGTTGTGTGTGTGTGTGAGAGAGAGACAGACAGAGAGAGAGAGATTATTGTCAATGTCTTATTTATATGTTTTAGTTAAACTGCACATTGGAGACTGTTCAAACGCAATTTCAAACGTCTGTACTAACCCTGTTACATAGATTTACGACAATACCTTGAGTACACTTGACACTTTTTTTTCTACATACCGGTAATTCTACACAACCATACTGCCCTACAAAACAAAAAAGCAGTGGCTGCATTGTTGTTAAAAAGTAAGTATTATCATTGTAAAGACATAGGGCTATATTTCACAATAAATATTAATGTCAATAAATGTTGAAATAAAATTGAATAACATTAAATAAAATGTGAAGAATCTGTTATCGGTGAAGAATGTGACAATATTATTACATAAGAAACAAAACCTGCCGCATGTCAATAATTTACTGTATGTAAAAGTACTTGGGCTGGACAATGGGATAATTTGACAGCAGTGTTGCCAGATGTGTCTGACCAAATCCCGCCCAAAAGGTTCTCAAAAACCGCCAAAATGCGCTAAATTCCGCCCAAATTCAACAAATTACATGGACTTCTATGGGCCCAAAACGGCTTAAAAAAACGCCAAATGGCCAATTTTTCCCGTTTTTGCCCGCCGACGCTCATCCCAAGTAGCCCAATTGGGCGGGCACCCGCCAAATCTGGCAACACTGTTTGACAGCCATTTGCTCTGTGTAGTTACTGCCTTTTTGCTTTGTAGGGCAGTACAGTATATTCCATATCAGGGTGTGATTTGTCGGGAAACCAGAAGGGGGGGATGTGTTTCCGATTTTAACCAATGTAAATGGAATTTACTTTAAACCTTTTGATTAAAACCATGTACAAAAAACCAGAAGAGGGGACAACCCCCCTACAAATCGCACCCTGTTCCATGTCAATTTCTACATCTGAAGACACATGCCATTTCTACACCTGTAGACACATGGCATTTCTACACCTGTAGACACATGACATTTCTACACCTGTAGACACATGACATTTCTGCTTTTAGGACATTTCTGCTTTTAGGCCGGTACAGCATATTTTATACATTTCTGTAGACACATGACATTTCTACACCTGAGGGAAATGTAATTAACTGGTATTACTCATCTGTACACACATGACATTTCTCCATCTGAGGGAAATGTAATTAACTGGTATTACTCATCTGTCTTGAGTTGAGTACAGTAGGGAAGAGCTCATTCATTAACAGGGAAGGGCAATTAACTAATTGGTTGATTAAATTGTCATTGCATTTTTAAAGTGATGATTAATGTGTTGGGTAAATGTGATTCGCTTTCACAGGTGATGAAATCTGTTCCTTGCACCTGATTCAACGATGTGACAAAGGTGGTGAGTAATGATTTTATGTCATTGTAATGAAATATTCTTATTATTTACTATTTTTTTCATGAATGTGTATAGTTTCCTGTGTGCCATGAAGAGATTACTTAATCTAGACTTAATCTTATAAATCTGCAATAATGGAAAATATCACAACTATTACTTTTACCACCAGCAGTAGTAAACACATCTTGTTTTGCACAACACTGTTGTGTTATCAACAGCCCTTCCCAGCAGTCTGTATTATTTATGAATGAAATACCTGTGTGTAAATACCTGAAATACCTTCATCATATGACATTCCATGTTGGGTTTCAACCACAGGTTGCGAGAAAAAAAAAATCACAGTAGCCTTCCTTACTAATGCCAGACAATATGGTCACATTTTTTTTATCTTAGCATAATATAACATGTTTTATTCATTACAGGTTGTGATAAAGTTCACTGCAGGATGCCTTACCAATGGCAGGTATGGAGGAGTAATCAGTGGCTGGAGCTGCAGAACTACCAGGAAATAGAGCGAGACTACTGCAACCCTGCCAACACACAACAGTAAGATCCTTACTGCTGTACTGGTCAACCAACATGCAATATAATATTAATAGTCATAGCAATACTACAAATGTGTTGACACAGAGAGTAGTTACACAGTAAAAATTTACAATGATTTCAGAGTAATTTACTGTGAAATCTCACAGTTAATTACTCTGATGTTCTGGTACACTATGCTACTGTGATGGTCACACGGCACACAGCAAATTAGTCTGAAATCATTGTATCACTTGCCATTTCTCACCTAACTTGCACATCACAGTATTTTACTGTGCTCTTCAAGGATAACCAGCATGACAAAGTGATAAACTAGGAAACATCACAGTAAACTACTGTGTGGGCGGAGTATCTATTGAATTATTAGTGCATTGGGGCACAACTTCAGTCATAGACAGGTTGGGCTCTTCATTACAATCACACCTTTCATTGACATTTTCAGCAAATTATTTCATTCTTAATGTCTTGTGGTATACATGTATACACACATCATCAGTTGACTATGTTTTCCCCACTCTCTGTCAAATTAATAGGAGAATGAGCTTATATATATTGGGAGATATACATGACCATCTTCATGATGGTGGGAATATGGTCATTTTTCTTGTGTACCACTTTAAATAGTACAACCCCTACAATAAACACAGAATATAACAAGGAGTAATATTTTGAAGCACACTTAAGATATTCCTTCTAGATAAATGGCTCTCCATAAGTGCATTGCATGATGGGACACGATCTGAAGCCCGTATGTCCTAAGCCCCTCCCCCTCAGGTTGCACATATTGACATGAGGAAGTGAGAAAAAAGGAGATGACCAAGCATGGGAAGACATGTAGCAAACAAGAAGTTGATGACTAAATAGTTTGTTGTAAATGTCGATGAACTGTCTGAAGGCCCAGATTACGCTATATGGCAGTCTTGGCCTAATAGTTAGGGAGGTGGACTTAAGTTCAGAGGATTGCAGGTTCAAATCCCTCCAAACCCTACATTGCCCTAGGGACAGCAACCATTATTGTATATTTGTATATCACTTTGAGTAAAGGCGTCAGCCCTCAACCCAACTGACATGCCTTCCCATTGAACTTTCGCCCACTTCAAGTGTGTAACAATATCTTATTGTGAACTCACAGGGAGTTACTGGCTACTAATTGCATTCATTTCACAGTAACATACTGTGAATTCGTCATATCACAGTTAACTACTGTAAAGGCGTCAGCCTTCAACCCAACTGACATGCCTTCCCATTGAACTTTCGCCCACTTCAAGTGTGTAACAATATCTTACTGTGAACTCACAGGGAGTTACTGGCTACTAATTGCATTCATTTCACAGTAACATACTGTGACATTCTGCCATAATTTGTTACTGTGAAATCCAGAGAGACTTTTCGTCATATCACAGTTAACTACTGTGCTGTTATAACAGGTGTTTCCTTCCTCTAGGCCATGATTGGGTGCATTATGTGGCTGCCTTGGCCTAATGGTTAGGGAGGTGGACTTAAGATCAGAGAGTTGCAGGTTCTAATCCCTCCTAACCTGGCATTACCCTAGGGACAGTAACCAATGTTGCATATCTGTATGTCACTTTAGGTTGCTCCTGGCCATGATGGATTGTAATTACTAATTGTCAGGCCTAATTAGAAGAAGGTCTGTGATTGGAAATGTTGCTGTTGCAGAATATTGCCACCTAGTAAACAAAATTAGGCTATCTTGTGAAGTGCCATTGCACAATTGAAAGTCAAATGCTGCATGACATGATTGACATTGCCTACCATCAACCAGGAACAATGGTAGTGCCCAATCAATCTGTCAATTAGTACCTGCCCTCACTTGAGTATATAGGACTGTTACAAGTTCATTGAATTACTACCTGCAGCTGCCACATGCCTGATTACTCTGGTCACATGGTTAACTTTCACCTCTATATAAACTCAGACTGTCACAATGCTTGAGTTGCTTGCCTAAATGACTGGTTCGCTGGCTCTCTGTCCGGCTTGTTGGTTAGTGAGCTAACTGACCGACCAACTGACTGTTTGTTGGCCAGCTGGTTGGCTGGCTAACTGACTCTTTTGGTTGACTGTATGGCTGGTTTGTTAGCTGGCTAGCCATACAACTGACTTGTTTGTTGGTTAGTTGGCTGACTAACTGAGTGTTAGTTGGTTAGCCGGCTCTTTGGCTGGCTAGCTGACAACTGACTCTTTTGGTTGGCTGGTGGACTGGTTTGTTGGCTGGCTAGCTATTTAGTTGGTAGTGAGTATTGTGGTAGCAGGTATCATTTTTGGAGTGTTGCTTGCTTGATTAAGAAATTTCAGGTTTGTCTAATTATGCTCAACCAGAGTATTCTATGCACACTGGTTAATGTACTATCATCCAGGAGACTACAATGGTGGTGGAAGTGGTGGAACTTCTGAGGTCCTCAGTCAGCACAACACCATAAAAATGGCTGAAATGTCAACAGTGTTACCGTCAATGGTGTTACAATTAGCTATGACAGTCAGGGTTGCCAGATGAGGCTGATGATTTCCAGCCCAAAAAATGTTCAAAACCCGCCTAGAAGCACAAAATCCCGCCCAATTCTATTGATTTCTATGGCAAAAAGTGGGCAGGTTTTTCTGATAAATGACATTTTTACCCACACACGACCATCCTAAGCTGGCAAAACTGATGACAGTTGAGGAGGAGTATTTTTTTGCCAATTTATCTCCATATTGACAGACAAAAAAAAACAAAACAATAATTTGTGTTCTAGGGAGATGGGTTTGTCTGCTCTGTTTTTTCTCCTAAAAATGTGCCGACTTGTGTTCCCCTGCACTGTTGACCATAACACAGTTGAGTAACACGGTTTGACCGTTTTGAAAGTGTTTTTGAGCTATTGAAAGTGTTTTTGAGCTATTGATCCCTTATGTGTTGGAAAAATCCTATGAACAGACACTAGGGATTATCTCTGGAGAAGGAAGTCTTGTGTAAGGAGGGTGACTAAATTCAAATCAGACGTTACAGGGATTTAAAATGAAAAATGTGTCAGTCTGTATCACAGTGAATCATAAAATCCTACTTATGAAGCTCAACAATCACATTTTCTATATCAGTTGCACAGATTAATGACAACATTGTTGCTAAGGGACATAAGCACTTTCAAATGTATGTTGTTTCAACTCTGTAGTATTTTTATATATGTTTGAAATGACATAGTATTTGTCCATAACACTGTTGACAAAATAATCAAGGAAATGTTCGCTTTCATTTATCAAGTATTTATCAAATGATTTAAGATTAAGCTTGGCAATTCGTTTGTTTGGAAACTTAAACGTATACACTATGTAAACATCTAGGTCATTTAGTTGAAAAAAAAAAAACTGATAATTGACATTTTGCTTTTGCCAAAAGCGTAGGCGAATCGTAGAATCACTCATATAGTGTAGGTATTGGTATGCTTTATGGTGTGGGGTGTGCTTATACAACATATGCAAACAAGTACCAAAAAATGTGCAAAAAAAGTACCAAAATGACATTATTTCACTTTTCGCTTTGAAGTGATGGAGACCCAGCTACTGACTTCAGTACAATGACCTGTGGATCAGCTGATGTTCGTCGCATTGCCATAAGCCGTGCCACTCCGATATACACCCTGTCAAACCTGGCAAAGTGGCAGTGGTACTGGGAGGAAGCAGAGGGTGTCTGGACAGAGTATCAACTGCCGGTGAGGGGATAACACATGACCTATGCACATCACAGACACAGAAACAGACATGTACACATCTTGTAGGCTACATCAGACTGTTTAGTGACCAAAACATACATTGAAATCTCATAGATAATCAGCTGTTCTCACACCAATTGTTTTTATACGCGTTACAGCAATTACAAAATGAGATGTGAGCAAATCCCTTTTCTTTCAGGATGGAGACAATCGGTCTTTAAATGATGAGTTGGAGAAACTGTATCTCAATGGCGAAACAGCAGCTGAATTTTCTGTCAGAGGTCAAAAGTATCAACTGAGTTTTTCAGGTGGGCTACACTGTTTGTTACTCTTTCTTTCTATATTGTGTGTAATAGTGTAAACATATTTGAGGACAACACTTACATTCAATATGACTTAGAAGACGAACATATGTTCATTAATCTCACTATGACTGATATGTTTATAGATATGTTCCAAATAAACTGCAATACCAAAACTCAGAGGCATGTAAGAAGGCGGCCAAAGTTCATTACCGAAATTGATGTACACAAAGCTTGGTGAGTGCACTTCAGTACATTTTTACAGCTTATACTGTAATGTATACAGGGAACCTCAAAAAACACACACTTCCAATCATTAAAGTCAATTATGTCAGGTAGTAGGGTTTCTTCAATAATTTTGAGGGTGCTGGCCCAAATAAAATGCTTAACCCTGTGAGACCTGAACCATGAAAGCAATGAGAGAAAATTCAATTTTTTTGGAATTTGCTTCAATATTGGTCCCTTATAAGAAATGTAAAAAAAATCAAAATTTTGTAAAGGTCACTGAGATATTTAATGCATCATATATGATGCATCAGGCTTTAAAGAAATGAAAATTCCAATTTCATGACCATTGAAAAATGACTTTTAATGCATTTACAACTTTTTTTTTAATTTAAAAAAGTTGTCAGACAATTTAATTTGAGGATTATCTTTAAATATTTAGTGAGATCCTGCCATTTTTTTAGCCTATCCTTGTTTTAGCAGGACCATATTTTACATTTCCCACAGCCTGGTTGGGTAATTTTTTAAAATCTATGTAAAAACATAGCTGATCGAATGCTTAACAACCTATTTATGAGTGTAATATAGATCATTATTCATTTTTGATGTGGAATTTGAATATATGGGTCCATTACTACAATTGGACCATTTCTCCATTCACTTCAATGCATTTTTTACGAGATCATAATTTCAACATTTTGCATTACATTTTCAAAATTGCAAGTAAAACCTGTTTCTTAAGGCAATATCTTTGTCTTGAAGTAAAATAACTTGTGTGTTTTGTTAAACGATCGTCGTGGTATGCTTTGTAAGTTTCCCTATGGCAAAATGCGTTGATGGCTGACTTCCTGCCACCGCCGGATGGTGCTTATTTTTTTTCATCAGTTTTAGCACGATCTCTCTGCAACACGGTGTAAAAATATAAACTCTTCCTTGATTAATTGCACAAAGCAAGTGTTCAAATTAAAGGATGTAGAGTTATATTTCGGAAATTTGTACACAAACCCTTTGCAATTTGACGATATCTCAGCGTCGGTCAGGGAAACCGCTTCTACCCCATTTTTCAATTTTTCGCCGATCTGTGGTCAACTTGTTGTTGACCGCTGCTCTCTTGTGGCGGTTTCCGTGTACTGCAGGACGTTTGGAAATGACACGCAGGATGTTTTTGAGATCGATTTTATTTGTGTCAGCGGGGAGAGGGCTTTGAATTTGATGAATCAAATGTGATGCGTCCGGTGCGATAGGGTTAAAACCAAACAGAAAGGGGGCGTTTCGGCGTTTGCCTTCCTCAGTGTGCACATTGAGGAAGGCAAACTCTGAAACGCGTCTGTGCACAAAAAAGAATAAAAAACAATTTTGATGCCAGGTGCGCCCCTTTTCTGCTTGATTTTAAAGACTTCAAATCATTACAATGTCGATATTTATGCCTGACTGGGCATACATCATGATGAAATTAACAGATCACCAGCTTGTACTTCAGAAGGTAAGGGGGTGGGGTTGTGATTTTAAAGATGAACGGGAATACAGAGGAATGGAGTGGGCAGGAGCGGGAATAAAAATGAACGGGAGCTGGAATGGGGAATGGGACTTTTTTTTTCATTTAAAAAAAACAACAAATTTTTTTGATGAAACGGGAGTGGGAGTGGGCAGGATTGGGAAACATTCTTTTCAGGAGTGGAGGGGATGGGATCTGTTTCTTTTACTCCGGTCCGGGATGGGACGGGATGGGATTTTTTTCCTGGGACCGGGATGGGATGGGAGTGACGTGTCATGCTCTACTTGTTACACAGCTGAAGTGCTGTTATTGGAGGACAGATTTTGTGTGCGGTGCTACACCAACTTGGTGAGGAAAAATATTTTTGATGCTTGGTGGCTTTTAGTTGTCGAATTTACAAGGCTATGTGACACTATAGTTGCTTGATTAAGAAAGGCAGCCATTATTGTTTTTGTTTTTCTCTCTCTCGCTCTTATTTTTACATTTTGGTATTTGTACGTCATTACTGTATGGTATTAGGTAAATAACATGTTGTGTCTATTGTTAGTTTTAACTTTAATTTTTTAAACCTTTTTTTTTCTTTCTATTTTTCGCTTATGACCTAATGGCTCATGTGACTTGTATCTAAGGTTGGGGTTGGGTGGGAAGGTATTGATCACTGACTTTGTAATGCCTTTGTTTCCCAGCTTGGGAATTTGTTCATAAATAAAAAAAAAAACAGTGCATCACAAAAGAAGAAAGGCAGCCATTGCAATTTGAATACCAAAATAAGTGCTTTCTTATATAGTGTCCAACTGACATCCATGGATCAGAATGTTTGTCAGTTTGAAAAGAGCTGGTTACATTGGTTTTGGCCCTCTGTTTCCATGTAGCAGATATTTAAAATTCAGATATTAAAAAAGCAGGCTTTAAAAATATCCTTTTCAGGGGGCTGGAACGTATTTGTTACAATTGAGGATTTATTTTTATCCACATGTTGCGTTTACACCTAAAAGGGAGAAAAATAACACCCGGCTAAAAAAAATATCCTGCTACGTGGAAACAGTGCCTTAGGCCTTTGCCAACACACAAGATTTGCTTGATCTGATCATAAGTCTAACACAGCTGGTTATAGTGAAACAGTCGTATAAAAAGTGAAAGTAAAGGTGGAAAAACCCTGCCACAGATTCCTTCCAATACAGGTGACTTCTCCATAACTGGCTGGTTAGAACAAGTGACTCATTATCAGATTAAAAAATAGCACTAGCTCTAACAATTCTAATGAGTTATTGGATGTCTTGTGTTCAATTAAGACTTGACTGAGTGGTTGTTTTTACTTGAAAATAGACAAATAAATAAGCTTGTTGTGACATGTGGGACCATCAGGTATCATGTTGACGTCAGGTGGATAGATACATCGCTGTTGTACAACAGATGGGTTTTTTTTTTTTCGTTTGTTAAGCATGTAATTCTGCATGTGTTCATGCACAGTTTTGATGCCCTTCGAGAATCTACAACGTACTGTAAATGATAAAGAGAATGCATTGATTTAGAAGGTGTGTACAAACTTTTGGCCAATACACAAATGTTGTTCAATATTGTTTTTTTTTTTCTTTTCTAGTGACACATACTGCAGCAAAGAAACTCAACTTCTGCCAGCATCCTTGCCAGATCACTGGGATCCGTCTCTGATACCTACATCTGGATTTGAGGTATTACACTAGCTGCTGAACAATGAAATCAGTGTTAATTATGGTTAAAACAGTCTTGAAACAAGCTAATGGGATTATTTCCATACAAACGTTGGAATTGAATATCCTGAGATAAGAAACCTATTTATGTTTAGATCCCACTTATCTGAGGAGTAGTTGTTTAGGATATGCATTTCCCCATCTCAGTGGTGTAGTCTATTTTTTTTTATAATGGTTATACTGTATATTTGAGCATTTATTGAAGTGGGTATACTGTATATATTTGTGCTATTCAAAACAATGGATCAATCCATTTTAAGTGGGTATACTGAAATCCCTGAAATTTAGAAGTGGGTATACTCTGTATACCCGCGTTCTACGTAGACTACACCACTGCTCATCTTAAAAATGTGTCTTTGGAGTGAATGGACTGGTTTTATTTATTTGATTTAGAGAATCAAGTTGGAACCTTCATCTGAAGAATATTCCAAGGTCCTGGATCGCTTCAGCAATACCATGCCATTGTGTACTCCCACTATCGAAAGGATCCAGAATTCAACTTTGTGGAAATTTTTTGATGTGTAGGTCCTAATTTTATTTGAACATGTACAGGAAATATACATAATCCATTTGCAAAAGACATTCATACCACATAACACTTAATTGTACAGTACAGTGATATTTTATGTGAACTTTATAGGAAAAGGGCATTCCAAAAATATATACACACTTCCAAGCGTCATACAGCCTTATAAAATTCACTTGGTTTTCCAAATGTTATACAATTTCCCAGCGCTGTTTTCTTGTTTGTCATTTTTGGGTTCTTTTCAAATTATATACGGTGTTAACGGTAAAGGTCCACACACCACGAACAATCTGTTCAAAATAATTTTGAATGAAGTTTAGAGGCGAAAAGAAGATTAACAATTTGCCCTTTGGTGTAATATGCACATTAGCCAAAGTTAGTGCAGCGTGTATGAAATGTTCTCATGATTATCCCTGCAGTCAACTTTCCAAAGAGCTGAGATGAGACACTCATACAATGGCCATACTTTATCTAGCAACATTGAAGCGATTAAGTATAGTGCATGGATGCTCATCTATTTGCAGGCAGAAGGATGACATGAAAGACATAGCTGGGAAAGACGTTGATGAAAGACTGCTCTTCCATGGTACTGACTCAAAACATGTGGACGCCATCTGCCGCGGCAACATTGACTGGAGGCTGTGTGGCAAGCATGGAACCATGTATGGAGAAGGTATGTTTGAGATTTACTGTATTCATGACTATACGTATATCGTTTGCCGTGTGCACGTGCATCGTAGTGAGAGCATGTTCTTGTGAAAACAATTTTTTTGCCCCGCCTGATGCAAAAGTGAAACTCGGCCTATGGGCATACTCCGATATCTTCACTGATATGGCACATTCGGACAGGACTTAAGTTCCCATTTAATACTTTACTCCATGTCTCCCCATTAAACCAGTCTCGTCAGAAGCAGTCTCGAACAGAGTACCTACTGTTACTGTTTCTGAATAATTTATTTTACTTTATGGTGAGTAGATGTACTGTAGATGTTAATCTAGATTCTGTTCACATACATTTAACATGTTCTGTTTTTTTTGTGCTTTATTAAGGATCCTATTTCGCTAGAGATGCAAAATACTCACACGGTTACACCAATAGCCTGGGAACTAAATCCATGTTCGTGTGCCGGGTTCTGGTCGGAGACTACACCACAGGAAAAGGAAATTACAAAAAGCCTCCATTCAAAGATGATCAAAAGGGGATATCCTTTGACAGTTGTGTGAATGACATCAACCAGCCCAGCATATTTGTTATTTTTGAGAAGAGTCAGATCTACCCAGAGTATCTCATTCAGTATCAAAATCCAAATGAGGAGAAGGTAGCACGGCCCCTTCAAACAGTTCAGACACCTCCTCCTGTGGTCTCAACCAATGGGATGCCTGCATATACAGTTCATGTCCTGCCTGCATATGCCCCTTCTCTTCAGGTAGTTCAAGCTCCTCCTCCTGCCATTTCCACCACTGGGCCGCCTCCTACTGCTCAGGTAGTTCAGGCTCCTCCTCCCGTGATTTCCACCAATGGGCCGCCTCCTGCTGCTCAGGTAGTTCAAGCTCCTCCTCCTGCCATTTCCACCACTGGGCCGCCTCCTACTGCTCAGGTAGTTCAGGCTCCACCCTCTGATGTCCAGGTCGATGTCCCCTACAACTCGGATTGCTGTGATTGTTACTGTGGTGATTGTTGTTATGGTTGTTGTAGCACTCGTTGTTGTCTTCAAGTTGCTTGCTGTTTGCTTTGTTTGCCGTGTTCCATTTTGCAGTGTTTGTTGAACATGTTGTGCTGCTGTAGTGTTCAATTTCATTTGGGTTTATAGCCTAGTTTGCCTACAGCCATAGCCCCACAGCAGACAGACATTTTTTTGTGCACACAACCCTCCCCCTCGACCCTGTCACTTCATCATCAAGGATACTAGCCCTATTGAATATCCATTGCACATACTCCCTACATAGACAGAATCAATATTATACATGCGATGCTACGTAAAAATACATCCCCCACCCACACACATTCAAACTCACTTTTGGACCAGCATAATTTCACAAAAATTGACAAATATGTAATTTAAGTTATACTTTTCTGCCATAAACTCAAAAGATGTTGAATTACACTTACTCTATGAGCATTTTGGGATTAACTTGTGTGTTTATTAAAATATTGTTCAAAATATTACTTTTCAGCAGGGGAGTTCATTATTGCTGTGGACTATATATAAAATATTCTTCTATGATTTGTGTGTATATTACGTATGTAAGTATATAAGTATTCTTTATTTTTTCATGTGATATCGGGGACACGCAATCTATCTACCACTATAATGTAACAATGTCAGTGATTTGAAATCATGTTACTTCATTAATCAATGTATAGCCTGTCCAAACCTGAGAAAATACATGTGAAAATATTAAACAACACCAGAAACAATATTAAAAAGACAATTCCCTGTCAATCTGTCTATTGTCTTTTACTTTTTTGCTGTAGTTGCAGTCTGAGCCCAAGTCAAATACACACAATTTTTACATTGTTAAAACAGTTGTCAGTATCTCCAAACTGCCTTTGTAAGATGTTTAGCCTGACGTTTAAAATCATGTTCTTGTTTAATGTGACTTCATATTAACACAGTTAGTTTAAGACCAAAGCCCCTCTCCTACCACCGGCCAAGGCCAAGCTTGCGATGACTTTACTTATTTCAGCAAATACTCATGAATGGCCATCCGGGTACTTTGCTCTTAAATATGCGTTACGCCCCTTTATGGGGGATATCAAACCGAATGTCTTATTAACTTACATGTTACATTACATTGCACTTAGCTGACGCTTACATTTTATTCAAAGTGACTTACAGTTGTTATTTGTTAGGGTATTGGTTACAGGAGCAATGTGGGGTTAGGTGCCTTGATTAAGGGCATTTCAGCCATGGATGGAGATGTAGGATTTCGAACCTGCAACCCCTAGATTGATAGACCAACTCTGTAACCACTAGACCATGGCTGCCCCATATTACATCGGCCTAAATGAACACAGTCCATGCTTCAGCCATGGCTATTTGGCTATATTATTTGAACAGCCAGCAACACAACAGCATGTTGCGAGTGAACACCGGTAGTCTAGGTCCTTATCTTTCATTTATTCTTCCCCCAACACCACCTATTGACTTACATTGGCTGTTTTTCCCCACAAATGGGCGTAACGCATATGGAAAATGTCACGCCGTTCATGAGTATGCGTGCATGCGTGCGAGTTGCCTTCACCTGGAGTGCGTTTTAATATGCGACCTTGCCTCCTCCACTTGCTTCTCGTCATGATGACATCCCTGACAACAGCATTATATTTCAATATCTTGCAAAAGCTCAATTGTAGAGTCTTTTTCTCATTTGCAATTGGGATGGTGAATGAAAAACAGTCCCTCAAAAGTTGTTGTGGCTAGGCTGACAGCTGGGAAACTTTATCGTTTTCTCCACGGAGGAGGGGCCAGGAGGCGGGACGAGGAGACAAGCGCAAGTGGAGGAGGCAAGGTCGCATATTAAAACCAAAGAGGCTTGAGACAAGAGGGTGTACTGACGTCATAATAGCGTAGTACGGAATGATGGCGAGGGGAGTACAATTCTTCTTCTACGGTCAGTATTTGGAAGCATGTTTAAGTGCAATGCCACTTCCGTGAGGGTCGGAGTGTGGAACAGGTCATAGGACAGCGTGAATGTTTGTCAGCTGTCCTTAATTACCCCCAGCAATTACTGCTGACCAACAGCTGCAGTTAATTTGGCCACACACTGAACACTGACAACCCTGATATCCTCTTTCGGATTTTGCGGAGTACAGAAATGTTTGTCGCACCCACTGACCATGCGCAAGGGAATTAATTTTCCATCCACTCGTGTCCTCAGGCCACGCCCCCGTACTACACCGTGGCCAATGCATTTACCCCCGAGAGATTGTTCTTCTGTGTCGACTTTCTTTGATTAAAACGCACTCCTGCTGGGGCAGTCAGTGATGGGAGAGTATTCACGTCCAGTGGCGGACTTAGCAATTTGGGGGCCTAAGGCGAATTTAGCTAGGGGGCCCATCGGCCCATTTCATATCACAATTGTTTTTTATAGGCTATAAACTCTCTTTTTCGATTTTTTTTTTTTAAATCACGATTTCCTTTAAAAAAAAAAAACAAACAAACAAAAAAACAGGCAATCTTGGGCTACAACCCTTTCAGGACAGATTTCAATGAATATTTGCAACTTTTCATGCAAGTATTGAACAAACTGAAATGTGAAATTTTCTGTAATCCCACTTTCACTTTGATATGAGAGCAGAGTGATTTTCCCCCCTCACTGAAGTGTTATTTCATATGTCCATGCTTGCTGTCACCTATTTGAAGTGACGTTGGTTTGGGATTTCATGGAGGATTGTAAAATGCTGCTGTGGGGAGTAGACAGTAGCGCAGGATAAGCGACAGGTGGACACTGTTTTCTGACAGAACAGCGGTTTGCAGGTATTTGGCGTTTTCAGGTGGATATTGCCTTTGTGGATGTTACAGACATCCCAACTTTCAAAAACTAATCAAGGAGATATTTACTAAATAAACCGAAAAGTGCGCTCTCTGTCAAACGGTCGCCTTGACCCAAGCCTACCTGAACAGACCCATCGAGAAGAGACACGCGTAGGCCTACAGTCAGGTTAAACAGAAACAAAGCCTTCATGCTCCCCGCTCGCGTGCCTGTGAAATCTAATCGAAGTAGCCAATTCCGCGGAGCTCAATGCGCGAGTTGCCATCTTGCCTGCACTTCTCATATGTTGGATGTTGGATTTCATGGGAGACTTTTAAATGTCGCTGTGGGAAGTAGACAAGTAGGCGACAGGTGCACACTCTTTTCTGACAGAACAGCGGTTTGCAGGCATTTGGCGTTTTCAGGTGGATATTGTCTTCGTGGATGTTAGACATTCCAACTTTCCAAAACTAATCAAGGAGATATTTACTGAATAAACCGAAAAGCGCGCTCTCTGTCAAACGGTCGCCCTGACCCAAGCCTGCCTGAACAGACCCATTGAGAAGAGACACGCGTGCAGTCAGGTTAAACAGAAACACAGTTCACGCTCCCCTCGCTCGCGTGCCCGTGGCAAGTAATCGAAGTAGCAAATTCCGCGCTCAATGCGCGAGTTGCCATCTTGCCTGCACTTCTCATAGCCTATGTTGTAGGCTATGTTAGATTTCATGGTAGACTTTTAAATGTCGCTGTGGGAAGTTGACAGAGTAGGCGACAGCCAGGTGCACATTCTGACAGAACAGCGGTTTGTAGGCGCTTGCGTTTTCACGTGGATATTGTCTTCGTGGACGTTATAGACACCCTAAGTTCCAAAAACTAATCAAGGAGACATTTACTACATAAACCAAAAGACGCGCTCTCTGTCAAGCTGTCGCCCGAACAAACCCTTTGAAGACGTGCGTGCACAAGATAGGCCTAAACAGAAACACAGCCTTCACTCTCTCTGCGCTCGCGCGCCTGAGAAGTCTATTCGAAGTATCCAGTAACCTCCACGCTCAATGCGCGAGTTGCTTTCTTGCCTGCTTTCCTTTCTTGCTCAACTTCTCATAGCATTGTCAAAAAAAAATCAGGGGGTTGCCGGTGTTAGGGCTGTTGTTTTCTTCTATGGGTGTTAATTGTTTCTTTTAAGTGGTGACGCTGCGTTTAGTCTAACAACACTGAACATAGCAAACGCTGTCTGCAAAGTCTACTGCCTTCCTGTTTTTTGTGCTCCGCTTGATGTTACTGACCATGAATAGTTTGTTGAGTGTGGCGCTTGACAGTTATCCTCCTTATCTGAAGACGTGGTTGTGTGAATGTTTAGGAACTCGCCTGGCGCACATGGCACGCAAGGATGGAATAGTCCATTTTAACACGAAAGAGAGGGTGTGCACAGAATCTGTATTTTTTTGTAATGTATTGTGTTGTTCTTGTTTCCAATTTAAACATACAAAATTCATTATTTATGAAAATCACCATTAATCTGTGAATTACTGTCCAAAGGGGCCCAATTACCAGCTATAGGCCCATGTGAAATTTGCAAAGGGGGTCAGAGGGGGCCCCTACAGCTGGAGACTAAGCTGGGGGCCTAAGGCGGTTGCCTAGCAACGCCTCAATGCAAGAACCGCGCCTGTTCACGTCTTCCTCTCCTGCAGATGAGAGCACAGCATCAACCACACTGCCCCCTGTAGGATCCAACAGCACAGTGCAGCTGCCATCTAAAGACGGCCAGAGAAAGATCAAATACCTCAATGAAAGCAGAGATGATATGCTGTTGAAATATTTCTTTACTTAATCATTCACACCACAGTTCAGATAATTTCAGTTTTATATACATTACTTTTTGGTTTGATTTGAGAGTTTTTGAGCATAATTATGTATTTATTCTTGATAATTAAAAGTAGAGATGAATGAAGAATGGCTTAGTTCTTTGGAAAGCTGTTGAAGGTTGTCCCTTTTTACCATGTATTCAAGATTTTAATCAGTCAAACCAATAAGCATAGCTAACAGCATTACATATCAATAAATATGTAAATAAAAATGACAGACATATACTGTACAATGTATTTTTGTTACATAATCTACAAACCCCAACTCCGATGAAGTTGGGACATTTGGTAAACAGTGAATAAAATCAAAATGCTATCATTTTCAAAACATTCAATCTATTCAATAGATGGAGAATAGTGAAAAGACAACATATTAAGTGTTAAAACCGAGAAAAAATATTGTTTTGGGGGACATATGTACTCATTTCTAATTTGATAAATCCAACACGTCTCAAAAGAGTTGGGACGGGGACAATAAATGGCAGCAAATGTTGAGGAAGACTAAAAACAAAACAAAAGACAACACTTAACAGTTAAATACATTAACTGATGAGATGATTTTATATAAAAAAAACAGGGTTAATTCCTATCTTGGACATGATTTCACCAGCTTAATGGTGGGTGTATTCCTTGTCATGTTTTGCAATGTTTTCCTTTCTGTAGTGCTTACAGTGTGACAGGTCTTGACCAAAAACCCACCATTTTATCACCTGCTGGTCCTTATGATGGAGCCAGACTGTTAAAACATAGTAGAGAATGCAATTTGACCTTACTATGTGGCAGTAATCGAAGATCTCCCTTCAAAATATAATGCATGAGTGGCTTTTCATGCTGTGTAAAACCCATTTATACCATTCAGCACTGTATTTAACTCTACAGATGAGTGAGAACATCTTAACCAATGCACTACTGCACCCGCATGCCATCATGGAGGCTGACTTTTGAAGCTAGCACTAACACAAGTTGGATGGTCCATTTTCACTGTAGCACAGGATGTGCAATGCTCTATTATTGTCAAAAAGAATGGACTTCTACAACTTCTGCTGACTTCTGTAAGCAAAGGACAGTTTCCCATGTCTTCTGGGTCTATTTCAAGTGAGCTCAGGTGCTTAGGAGAATGTTACACCCCTGTATCATTTTCATGCTTTAAGCATTCTTAATATGGTCAATTTTCAATAGCTCTAATTCCTGGAGTGCTAGAGTGAGACTACAGCCAATATATATTTCATGATGTCATGAACCTATACAATGATTTTATTAACAAAAATATGTCTTATATACACTCAATCGTGGTAAATCAAAGGGAATTCAAAAATGTATGTAATAACTATGGTAATTATTCCCTTTGCATCTGTAATTCTGAGTGACTCAGCCTCTCTGTGATGATCTTATACCTGGACACCTATATTGTCCGTCAGTACAATTCATTTTGAAATGTTCTTCTTTGTTGTTTTATCTTATTTGGATGTTTACTAAATTTCACTGATCCCCGTCCCAACTCTTTTGAGACGTGTTGGATTTATCAAATTAGAAATGAGTACATATGTCCCCCAAAACAATATTTTTTCTCGGTTTTAACACTTAATATGTTGTCTTTTCACTATTCTCCATCTAATGAATAGATTGAATGTTTTGAAAATGATAGCATTTTGATTTTATTCACTGTTTACCAAACGTCCCAACTTCATCGGAGTTGGGGTTTGTACATTGTATACTGTGCATACATGTACATGTATACTTGCCAGTGTTAATTTCGTAAGCTTTTTAAAATTTAGTCTTAGTCTTAGTCACAATGACGAAAATCAAATTTAGTCTTAGTCAAATTTAGTCATTGCCTTCACAATTTCGTCTTAGTCTTCGTCTAAATGACGAAAATTAATTTTAGTCTTAGTCATATTTTAGTCATTTTAGTCAACATTTCACATTTTCGTTATTTTAGTCAAATTATTACACAAATCATTAGTAGATAGCCTAGTGCAGCAAATATTCACATTGTTACTACCTTATTTCCCACCAAAACCCAAATCAGTCCTGTAAAATGTCAACAGCATAGAGCAAAGGAGCATTAGACACACACTTCCAGGTGCAGGTTGCGCTCTCTCTCTCTCTCTCTCTCTCTCTCTCTCTCTCTCTCTCTCTCTCTCTCTCTCTCTCTCTCTCTCTCTCTCTCTCTCTCTCTCTCTCTCTCTCTCTCTCTCTCTCTCTCTCTCTCTCTCTCTCTCGTGCATTAGAAGCTGCTACGTATTATTTGCTTTTGAATTTGATCACGTAGGCTACAAGCACCTGACCGCGTGACTTATAGCCTGCAGATTACAGGCAGTGGGAAGACCAGACATCCCAATGAAGTCCAAGAAGTTTCCCTGATATTTGATATTTGCTCCCCCATGGTCGCGAGTCAGAGAAAATATTTTAGACTTTGCGAGTTCGCGTTATTTCGATTGGCAATGCGGGACAGAGAAAGATAATGGCTCGTGCGTCATTCCTGGAATACTTCAAATAGATTACGCGCACTTCGTAGGACGCGACGCCTTGCAAAAGTCCTGGGGGAAAAGTAATAGTAGTTTTGTTTGTCGGGATGTCGAGGGTCGATAAGCATCTCCAAGTTTAAGCAATGAGTTTTTAGAACTTGGGATGTCTGGGAGACGCTATTGTAATATGCATCGCATGGAAGGGATGTCGACTGCCTTGGGTCTTTTAGCGTTGCCCTCGACGGGAACAAGTTTCAATTCTCCGCACTTTAAACCCTGATCGCCCACACATTGATTCTCATCAAAACTACAGTAGCCGTGCCTCTGTTTAGACTAGCGCGCGCATCCCTTAAACGTCTCCCGGTGTGTCTGATCTAAATAAATGCATGAATCCGATCTTCATGATTTGCTTGCAAACTGCCTATTCATACGGTTAAACAGCCAATATAGCAAACATTACAAAAGAACAGACAACGGACGTCGGCGTATGCGTAAGTGGAAAGGAGAAGAGAGGAAGCTCGAGGAGGTTTAAAATGACAGCATCAGAGGAAGATTGGCGCGAGTGACGGTAGCACTTAAACACTTAGTGGTTTCTTTTGCCTTAAGACATGTAAAAGTTTTTATCTTTTACCTGACATGTTTCGACGGTGTTACTTCCGTCTTCATCAGAGGGTCACTGTGATGTTGATGAGTGACGTGCTTTAAAAACAGCTGATGTTGTTGTGGAGGTGTGACCTCCCTGTCAATAATGACAGGTTGGTCACAACTCCTGCTGTTAGAGTTGTCCTTTTAGGATGCTGGTTCAGGTATGTGAGAGCATGTATGCCCCCTCATCCCTGTTCGTGGTTTTTGGGCTGCGCTTTCTGATCTCCATAGACTCCTTAATCCAGCGGTGGTATCTGTTGTTCTCTTGCTGTATGACTTTTGCCTTGTCCCAGTCCATGATGTGATTTTCCCTCCTAGTGGTCAGTTATGGCTGAACCATGTCAGGTAAAAGATAAAAACTTTTACATGTCTTAAGGCAAAAGAAACCACTAAGTGTTTAAGTTAAACAGTTAGACATAATGAACTTAATTCATATGACGGTAGCACTATTATCATGACTGCACAAACACACACGTCTTCGTTATGGACAAAAGGGTTGTTGAACATGTTTCAAAATTAACACTTGCCTCAACATCGGCTCTTTCTTTTTCTCTTTCTGGGAAACATTTTAGGGCCTAAACTAAACTGAACAGGACTCACTGAACTAGGCTACTGATTGAGCCGCACCAGCGCCAGGCACTGCCTGCAGAGACAAACAGGGCAACAGCACGTAATCTTCTATGAAGTTCAAGAAACAATAACAATTACAAATTAATTTTAAACAATTTAATAATTGAATGTCCATTCGTCCATGGCTTGTAAATTTCGTCTCGTCTTAGTCTCCTTAAGGAAAATCAATTTTTATTTTCGTCATATTTTTATGTTCTAGAAGCAATTTTTGTTCGTCATCGTCTCGTCATCGTCACAGGAAAAAGGGGCGTTGACGAAATATTTTCGTCATCGTCCTGGTTGACGAAATTAACACTGATACTTGCATGCATAAATGCATACCTATGTACACACACACACGCGCACACGCACACACACACACACACACACACACACACACACACACACACACACACACACACACACACACACACACACACACACACACACACACACAGTTAAAAAGCAGTGTTGAGGGTCTTACGGATTGGCACACAGATAGGCTATGGCAGGAGGCAGGAGTTGTCGCCTTTTATTTTGCACACCACAAGTGTTGAGCCATAGACCATAAAACAAACACCAAAATGTAGATTAATATAGAGGCCTACTTTTTACAACAATATACAGAAAATAAATAGCACAAAATAAAATAATGCGCACACACACACACATGTACATGTATACTTGCATGCATAAATGCATACCGATGTACACACACACAAACACACGCACACGCACACGCACACACACACACACACACACACACACACACACACACACACACACACACACACACACACACACACACACACACACACACACACAAGAACAGTGAAAAAGAACATGATTGTTTATAATGTAAGGATTTTGTTTCACTGACAAATTATGAATCTGGACTAGTGGCGGTACAAAATGTAAAATATTAGGATGCTGCACTGAAAGGAAACTTAAAATGTGACCTACTTTTCAGTCCCTCAACTCTGTTATGGGTCATGATCAGATAGGATGCTGCTATGATGGGCAGACCAAATAAGTTTTGTTTCCTCCTTCTTACAAGCATGCTGCATATTTTATGATGGCCAAAGTCCTTAATTAATTAGTCAATTAACTCGTGGTCATCTTTTATTAGCAGAATGTTGGGATGATGGTCTGTTGCTTTCTTTTTCGCCTTCTTATCCTCTTCACATCTATTCATCCACAATCCTTAGCTGTTTTTCTTTTATCAACTTTTTTCTTTGTATTTTCTATTAAGACAGCGTGAGTGAGCAGGGGAATGAGACCTGTGTGTGTGTGTGTGTGTGTGTGTGCGCGCGCGCGTGCGTTTGTGTGTGTGTGTGTGTATGTGCGTGTGCATGTGCGTGTGTGTGTGTGTGTGGAGGGGGGGAGGTGTGTGAATGTCTTATGGATGGTGATTGTAGTCCTTTGTATTTTCATGTCTCATTGTTTCAACACTAAAATTACTGTAGCCTATACAGTGCTCACAGTGTCATGAGATTGTTTGTGTACATTTATAAAGCTGCTGTTTTTAAGTCGAAACGTCCTGACATGCACCTGTTCTACCTGCCCTTACTGTAAAACATGTGATTTCATTCCTTTCTCTAATCTGCCTGAAGTGATCAAATCATATCAGCTGGTTTACAGACTGGCATGAAGGAAATGTGGGTAGACTTTCAGCTGCTGTCACGCAACTCCACTTAGAAACACAGCACAAAACTGGAATATGTCCTAATTGTAACAGCCAGTTCTCCTCATACTTCTTTGACACGCAAGCAGTGGCGGTTCTAGCTTTTTTTAGGAGCAGGGGCCACCATGGGGCCAAATGTAACCTTCAGGGGCCAATAAGGTCACCACAACCTGATATCCAGTGATGACGCGGCTTAGATAAACATCAATTGGCGACAAGGCAATACACGTAATCCAGCAAGTGGCAAGAAAACATCATAGTCTTAATGAATTAAATTACCCATCATAGCCTCATTGTTAATAGGCTACCAGCAGTGACGGACTGGGATAGAGAAACGGCCCTGGCATTTTGACCCACAATGCGGCCCCAAGACCCCCCAGTAGCCCCCCCCCCCCCCACAATTTATATTATATATATTAATATTAATGGAAATCCTTCAGCCCTACCTGGTCTTATTCGTAGCGTCGGGCGGTGCAACACATCTTCTAATATCCATATTTGTGTGGGCGAGAGAGCTCTGCGTGCTATTCCATGTGTGAATGGCCTTGTGATTTCTGAGACAAATCAACACACTTCTTCATGGTCTTCTTCCAAGCAAGCCAAGAAGCTGGCATAATAGATACTAAGACATAGATTCGAACAGAACACCGTGTTTTCAGTGACAACAACCTTGAATTTATGGGACACTTCTTGTCCGCCACACACCGCAATGTTCACAGGAAGTTTATCGTCAGTCACTAGGGAAACGGAGGACTGAACTGATTAAGAAAATACCTGAAAAGACCACAAGATGGCAGCATCTCACCGCGTAGTGACCACCAAACACCTCCACAAGTCAAGTCAAATGTGCTATCAATTTCCATTGCCGCTCCCCCTTCTTTCGTTTAATTCCTCCTCTTCCTGGGCCTTCATTAATTTTTCTTAATAGCTAATTGTCCATTCGCGTCGCGACATCTACCGTCAGTTTTTCTCTACAACAAGCTTCAGAATGTTGATGAATCTTTAGGCCTACGTTCTTTTTCTTATGGCGGGAACCGAACGTAAATTAAAAAAAAATCCCACAAAGCAATGCTTTACTACAGTTGTCTCAAACAAAAGCAAAATATAAATAGGTAGGCTATAGTTTTTTTTGTATTATTTTGAACACTTTTACATCCTTGGAATATATATTCAGGAAAAATACAACATGAAACATAATGAGACCCACCCATCAATATGCCACCGTCCGTGTGTAATGTATGGCTGTGTCAGTGGTATAAATAGCGAAACGATGACAAGAGACTGCTGGTTGAGTAGAACTTTGAACGCAGGCAGCGTGATATTTGCTTCATAAATCTCCGACAAGATTATGGGGCCGCAACTAGCATTGGAAGGGCCGCGAAGGTTATCTAAAAGGCCGCGGCCCTTCTGGCATGTGCCCAAATGCCAGACTGTCCAGTCCGTCCCTGGCTACCAGCCTTGCAGATTTTGTTGAGTGTATTGCATACTCTAATACATCATACCTACATATTGCTCATTTTTCAAACTTAGTTTTCTACAATATGCTGACAGGAAAGACCATCGACTTCTATGCTACTATCCGCATACACAAATGAATAATTCAGTAGGCCTATTCCTTTTCAAACTTAAATAAAACATTATGAATCAGTATCATTTGCAATACTTATTTTTTTATTCAATCTATGTGCATGAATGACACATCAAACATAATCAACAACATATAAGATAGGAGCAGATAGCAGTGTTATTGTGGATGACACAGGACTAAGTAGTTTGATCATAAAATGCTCTGAAAAGCATGGGCTGGAGTATCATAACAACCTAGTCAGTCATGGCTATGGCAGAAATGCTGTTATGACTGGAAAGCACTCTTGCGTTTGCACACAAATACAGCATGTGGCAAAATGTGAATATTATGTACACTGTAAGGCTCACCGCTTATATTGTGATTGTGGATAGTGTGAAATCACTGACTAAGGCAGGTTGTTTTTTAACTTTTGCATAAGTTGCACAATTTCTTGTCAGGATCTTACAGAATGGCAGGATGCTCTGGACGTCAAAATGTCTGCGGAGAAGAAACTAGAAGAAATAAGTGAACATATGAAACATTATGAAAAGAAAACGTTTTTTTCCTTTAAATCAAAGTATTGAACTGAACACACCAGTGTGTGGTTACAACAGCAAGAGAAGAGAATGATTACCATTATGCCATCACTTATAAACATTTTAAATTGCTAAATTAATCTATGTGTGCATGTCTGTCTGCAGATGTGTGCAATATATTGGATCTGTGAAATGTATATCATATGTGGCAAGACCATAATCTTCTTTTGGAAATCTAGATCAATACAGTACTTCTACTCTTAATATTGTTAAGCAATGAATAGTTGTCAACTGACAAACTTCAACAGGATACTGGCTGGGCATAGCCTACATACACTGAAAAAAATATGTTGTTGGATCTACATGATTTAGAGTCGTACATAAATCCCACGCAAATCTTATATGTAAACCTGACAGTATTTTTATAGGTATCATGAATGCCTTATTTTCAGGCAGCATCTACACATAGAATTCTGGCTAATATTACATGATAAAATCAAGTCAAGTCAAGTCAAGTCAAGTTTATTGTCAATTTCTTTACATGCACTGGTCATACAAAGAATTTGAAATTGCGTTTCTTGCTCTCCCATGCAGACATAGACTAATCTAGGTAAGGACATAGACAGTATAGACATAGACAGTACTCATACATGGACATAGACAGTATGGACGTAGACATTGCTCATACAGACATTTAAAGTGCAAGACTGGACAACAGAAGACTTGTAGAGAACATACATTAAGAGGAGGTATTTTGTTGTTCTTTTTTCTAAAAGTCCTTTATAGCGTTCTGACATAGTAATAGTAGCATTTGAAGAAATAAATAATTAAAATAAAATAAAAAAAAAAAAAAAAAAAAAAAAAAAAAAAATCATGTTGAACCAACACTTTACTTTGATGGAGTGCAGTGACATTGTAATTGTGTTGTGTGGTTGATATTGCATGCTAAAATCATGTTGAACCAACACTTAATTTTGATGGAACAGTGACATTTCAGTACTTTTATAATATTGTGTTATTTGAAGAAATCATGTTACAACACATTTCCAGGTAATACAAAGGCATTACCTGCTTGGCAAAAATGCATTCATAACTTAATAATACTGCTTAGTGATTTTTGGAAATAAGCTCATGTTACACATCCCCTTGAGTAAACTGACTCAAAACATGTGGACGCTATCTGCAGTGGCAACATCGACTGGAGGATGTGTGGCAAGAATGGAACCATGTATGGAGAAGGTATGTATGAAATACTGTATTCATGACTATATACCGTTTGCCATGTGCACGCGCATTGTAGTGAGAGCGTTTTCTTGTGAAAACAATTTTTTTTGCCCCGCCTGATGCAAAAGTGAAACTCCGTCTATGGGCATACTCCAATATCTTTACTGACATGGCACGTTCGGACGGTAATACATTTCCCAGTTATTACTTTACCCCATGTCCCCCCATTAAACTAGTCTCGTCAGAAGCAGTCTCGAACAGAGTACCTACTGTTACTGTTTCTGAATAATTTATTTTACTTTATGGTGAGTAGATGTACTGTGCATATTAATCTAGATGCTGTTCACATACATTTGACATTTTCCTTTTTTTGTGTGTTTTATTAAGGATCCTATTTCGCTCAAGATGCAAAATACTCACACGGTTACACCAATAACCTCGGAACTAAATCCATCTTCATGTGCCGGGTTCTGGTCGGAGACTTCACCACGGGAGAAAGAACTTACAAAAAGCCTCCACTCAAAGACGAACTGAAGAGGGTGGCCTTTGACAGTTGTGTAAATGACGTCAATAACCCCGGCATATTTGTTATTTTTGAGAAGAGTCAGATCTACCCAGAGTATCTCATTCAGTATCAAAATCCAAATGAGGAGAAGGTAGCACGGCCCCTTCAAACAGTTCAGACACCTCCTCCTGTGGTCTCAACCAATGGGATGCCTGCATATACAGTTCATGTCCTGCCTGCATATGCCCCTTCTCTTCAGGTAGTTCAAGCTCCTCCTCCTGCCATTTCCACCACTGGGCCGCCTCCTACTGCTCAGGTAGTTCAGGCTCCTCCTCCCGTGATTTCCTCCAATGGGTCGCCTCCTACTGCTCAGGTAGTTCAAGCTCCTCCCGTGATTTCCACTGATGGGCCGCCTCCTGCTGCTCAGGTAGTTCAAGCTCCTCCTCCCGTGATTTCTACCAATGGGCCGCCTCCTGCTGCTCAGGTAGTTCAAGCTCCTCCTCCTGCCATTTCCACCACTGGGCCGCCTCCTACTGCTCAGGTAGTTCAGGCTCCTTCCCCAGTATTCCCGAGCCATCCCATCTTGGATTGCTGTGATTGCTGTTATTATTGTGGTCCTCATTGTGGCTTATGTGGCACGTGTTGTCTTCAAGTTGCTTGCTGTTTGCTTTGTTTGCCGTGTTCCATTTTGCAGTGTTTGTTGAACATGTTGTGCTGCTGTAGTGTTCAATTTCATTTGGGTTAAGCGATTTTGGGCCAAGGGGGCCACTGGGGCGTCTTTAAATGGCCTTGATAAGTAAGTACGGTAATTGGCAGTTAAAAGTTTATTCTATTAAAATATGGTTGGATAATGTGGTCACTGTTGTCAGAAGCAAAGTGTTGAACTATGCCCACTATCTCCCCCATAAGTTTAGATTAGATTTCCCTTTATTGTCTCTATAGGAGAGGAATTTCCGTGTACATGAGAAGGAGTAATTTACAATGAACAAGCAAAAATTAGACAAGACGCACTGTAGGTATGACAGAGGGAGCACACAATAAACATACAGTATATACTGAACAAGAAAACATGCAAACATAGACACACTATAGCCTAGTTTGCCTATAGCCACAGCCCCACAGCAGACAGACATTTTTTTGTGCACACAACCCTCCCCCTCGACCCTGTCACCTCATCATCAAGAATACTCCCCCTATTGAATATCCATTGCACATACTCCCTACATATACAAAATCAATGTTATACATGTGATGCTACTTAAAAATACAGCCCCCACCCAGGGCCGCTGACAGGTTTGGCTGGGCCCGGGACAAAAAAATATCAATGGGCCCCCCTTCCTCCTATGCCGCCCCCCCCTACCCCCCCCCCCCCCCCCCCCCCCCCCCCCTCCCCCCCCCCCCCCCAAAAAAAAAAAAATAAAAAAATAAAAACAACCACCAAACCACCATTTTTTTCAAGACAGACCAGGTGTCCAGACTACACTTTCGGCCTGAAAGCGCATGATATGCTATATATTATTAGGCCTACCCATTATAAAAGAAATGACATTGGTATCAAAGTAGCCTCACAAATCAATGATGCATACAATAAGTCCATAGTAAATGATCTATCCATCCAATTATCCATGCATTTTTGCCAACATTTATTTAGAAATGAAACAAAATAAATAGGATTCACATCATTAATAACACAAGTGTACGTGTAATTTACTTTAGCCATTTGAGGGCTTGCACATCAAAACGTGCCTGACTGAATCAGTTCTAGTTTGCTTAACTGACTTCAAGTGACGTGTGATGACAGTGAACAAGACGCAGCACACCAAAGACGTCAGTCTTGTGTCTTCCCACACCAGGAATAGCCAAACACAGGAACAAGTCAAGTTGCAGAAATGTATATGCAAAACGGATGTACACTGTTTCTCCCCACAAAGTTAACAGGTTGATAAAGTGTTAGCATTTGCGCTAAGCGGGATTTATACGCGCTAAGCGAAATAGCGTTGCATAATAGCGCTGTTTAAAAAGTTCTCCCTTGCCCTCTCCTTGCGCGCAACGCAATTTCTCATCATGTTATGATTGGGGCTAATGTGCATATTCCTAGCTAAGGTCACAGATGGTCAGATTTGAAACACAATTTTACTAAGCTGTGATTATAAAATGATGCGACTGTGTGACTCATCATGTTTTAAACATGAATGCTGCAGTGCGTGTCTGTTTATGAAGGGAAACTTTTGCTTTGTTAGTGTCCTCTGCTATTGTTAGTACCTGCATCATCTGAAGAACTTTTTACTGAAATCCTGGGGCTTCTGGTGTCTTCATCTATTTTTCTCTCATCCTTCATTTTCTGCCCTCCTGGTTTGAACGACTGCTTCTTCAGACAACTTGGCAAATTGGCACGAGCCGCGTTAAGTTGAAGCCGTTTTTTTTCTTTCTCGTAATGACCGACCAAACCATTTGTGCACTGGGGGTGGGGGAGGTGGGGGTTCTTGATCCTTTCTTAGGGCAGGAAAGGCAAAGTATCCGCATCATTTATTTAATGTAAATATAGCGCAATCTCCCTCTCTCAAAAAACATCTTATTTTGAAATTAATTAGAACCATTAATCACAAACTTAATGAGGGCCCAGTTCTGGGCCCCCCTATCCCAGGGCCCGGGACAAAAAGCCCTTTTGTCCCCCCCTGTCGGCGGGGCTGCCCCCACCCACACACATTCAAACTCACTTTTGGACCAGCATAATTTCACAAAAATTGACAAATATGTAATTTAAGTTATACTTTTCTGCCATAAACTCAAAAGATGTTGTATTACACTTACTCTATATGAGCATTTTGGGAATAACTTGTGTGTTCATTACAATATTGTTAAAAATGTTACTTTTAAACAGGTGTGTACTCATTGTTGGTGTGTGCACTGTGTATAAAATATTCTTCTATGATTTGTGTGTATATTACGTATGTAAGTATATAAGTATTCTTTATTTTTTCATGTGATATCGGGGACACGCAATCTATCTACCACTATAATGTAACAATGTCAGTGATTTGAAATCATGTTACTTCATTAATCAATGTATAGCCTGTCCAAAATATTAAACACCAGAAACAATATTAAAAAGACAATTCCCTGTCAATCTGTCTATTGTCTTTTACTTTTTTGCTGTAGTTGCAGTCTGAGCCCAAGTCAAATACACACAATTTTTACATTGTTAAAACAGTTGTCAGTATCTCCAAACTGCCTTTGTAAGATGTTTAGCCTGACGTTTAAAATAATAATAATAATAATAATAATAATAATAATAATAATAATAATAATAATTGTATTTGTATAGCACTGTGTCATACAAGGCATGTAACTCAAAGTGCTTAACAAATGGAAAAAAAAAACATTGTTAGAGATAGATTTAAAAGGAGAGGTATAGAGGAGAGGCAGAAAAAGCAGGAAGGCAGAGGAAGAAGAGATAGACAGAGAATATAGAGTCATAAGGTCAACGTAGGATAGGACCAGGATTCTTAGATGTGTAAGGTCCATAGTGGCTGGGCCTATCATAAGTCATAGATAGTCACACAGAGATTGGGCGCTCAGGTGCGGCCCCTGGTGGCATCAGGGGTGAGGAAAAACTCCCTTTCGCTTGATTCATAGTTTGTAAGGGGGAAAAAAGCTCAGTGAAGTCTGAGAAAAAAAGACCCCCTATAGTCAGGAAGAAACCTCAGGCAGAGACCAGCGGCCACCTAGGGGAGCCCCCTGCCAGGGCTGGTTGCGAGTAGTAAGGGCGCTGCGGCAGCTGGGACACTATGACGCCTTGGCAGCTAGGAGTTGGCAAGGATGAAGAGGTGGGTCTTCAGCTGCTTCTTGAAGGAGTCGACGGAGGTGGCTGATCGGACCTCGATGGGGAGGGCGTTCCATCTCTTGGGCGCATAGCAGGCAAATGCGGCGTCGCCGATCTTCTTCATGTTCTTGTTTAATGTGACTTCATATTAACACAGTTTAAGACCAAAGCCCCTCTCCTACCACCGGCCAAGGCCAAGCCTGCGATGACTTTACCTATTTCAGCAAATACTCATGAGTGGCCATCCGGGTACTTTGCTCTTAAATGTGCATTACGCCCCTCTAGGGGGATATCAAACCGAATGTCTCATTAACGTACATGTTACATTACATTACATTACATTGCACTTAGCTGACGCTTTCATTTTATTCAAAGCGACTTACTTAGGATTTCGAACCTGCAACTCTTAGATTGAAAGACCAACTCTGTAACCACTAGGCCAGGGGTGGCCAACCAGTCAGAGACCAAGAGCCACATTTTGTAATGTGTCACAGCAAAGAGCCACATTGGCACACAGGCATATAAACATGTGCACATGAGTTGTATGGTTCAAGGCAGAGCCGTCTAATAAGAGAGCTCAATGACCCAATCTTTCCACAGCAATGGCGGCTCTCATGGAGCCTTACAGAACGTTTTACATGTAAATCACCATTTACCATACATAGTTCTAGTAGAGGTAGTTTCTTAGTTTCAGGAGGTGGCCGTAGAACACAGAAAGAAAGTGTGGTAAAGGTAAATGCAATTTGTTTCTACTTAATCTTTCTTTCGTATGTAATAGCTCTGTGCTAGTCTTCAGCGAACAGAAAGATTCTGCCTAGAAATATTTTATCTATGTGAATCACATCCCCAACCGACTTTTGGGTCCCCGGTTGTCACAACTCTCTTATTAGATGGCTCTGGTTTCAGGTATTAAAACAAACATTGACTTTTACCTGCCTACAAATGTGCATGTCATGATGGTATCAATTCATGGAGTGTGTACCATGCGAGGAATAGCCTGGTTTCAATATATCATTCAATGCACTCTCTTTCATTTGCATAAAAGGTCTACAATGGAAGAATTAAGAAATAAGTACTTTGGGAAGGGTGAACTATGTTAGAGATTGGTCACTAATGTTTGGTTGTTGTGACATTGAAAAACGATTACTGGTGGAAGGGGTGTTTAGGGTAAAAAAAACTACCATAAAAGAAAAACATGACTAAAGTTGAACAACATTGTTGTGTAGTATATTCTATGTAGTCTATTACTTGTTTGTGTCATTCTTACTTACTTGTTGCACCAATCTTTCTTTCATAGGATCATACTTTGCCAGAAATACAAAGTACTCTGACACATTTACTGACAAGTCTGGTACTAAGTCCATGTTTGTGTGTCGAGTTTTAGTGGGAGAGTTCACTTTGGGGGATCCAGAAGACAGGAGGCCTCCTTTTAAAAACACAAGGCAGGGTATCACATTTGACAGTCGAGTAGACCAGTGTTTCCCAACCAGGGGTACGTGTACCACTAGGGGTACGCGAGCACACTGCAGGGGGTACGTGGAAAAATGAAAATTTAACAAATATATGGAGCTTAGTTACATTGGGATGGAGAAAGTGATATAGAACTTGACTTAGGGGGTACTTGTGGCACAATGAAAAGGCTTGGGGGTATATAAGACAAAAAAGGTTGGGAAACACTGGTGTAGACAATGAACGAAATCCCATGAAATTTGTCATTTTTGACAAGAATCAGATTTACCCCGAGTATCTCATTCAGTATGAGAGAAAAATATCCCCACCAGTTAGAGCACCACCTGGTCCACCCCAACCTGGGCCATTACCATTAGCTCTACCCCAACCTGGGTCGTTACCATTAGCTTTACCCCAACCTGGGCCCTTACCATTTCCCCCACTGTTTCCTGGGCTTCTACCATTCCCTTTACCCCAACCTGCGCCATTTCCATTCCCCCCACTGCTGCCGGTTGCAGGACCATTTCCATTAAATCCATTCCTGTCTGCTCTAGGACCCTTCCCTCTACTCCAGCCTACGTATACCAGCTCCTCCACTGCAGCCTGCCCCATTCCAATTCAATCTAATCCAGCCTGCTCCTCAACCATTCCCTCAACCTCAGCCTGCCCTAACACCATTCCCTCAACCTCAGCCTGCCCTAACACCATTCCCTCAACCCCAGCCTGATCTAGGACTGTTCGATTCTGTCTGGGATATACTTTGTTGCCCATTTTATTATTTGTTTTGTTGCTGTTGTTGCAATTAACTTTTTTAATTTTTATTTGCTTCTCATTTTGGCCCCACTCATGTACATTAAAACTAATTTAAAATATAAAATATTACTGTTTACGATGTTGTAAAAAAAATAAAATAAATAATAATCTCTGCAAACAAGCAACTGAGATGGAAAGCAATGAAGAATCTAGAACTACTTAACTATATCTTTATTGTGTTATTAACCCTCTGAGGTCTGAGTGCCCTTCAGAGGGCAAGTTGTCTCCAAAAACAAATCTGTTACTCTGTGAGTTTTTTGTCATTGAAACATATAAGTCACACCATTAGAAACCTCAGATCTTCCAGGTTCCAAATATATTAGAGATGCACCGGATCCTGATTTTTAGGATCCTGCCGGATACCGGATCCACTGCTTAAGATCCTGCCGGATCCGGAACCGGATACCGGATCCTAGGAAAGGGTTGAAACACATAGCCTACTCGCACACGTGGGCCCTTTTTATTACGTTGGCTCAAACTATTTTGACTTAAAAGCCTCGGCTACCGGATCCTGGAACCGGATCCGGATAGTCTGAAAAAACCCTATTATCCTGCCGGATCCGGAACCGGATCTTGGATCCTGTACATCTCTAAAATATATATATATATTAAATGAAAATACTTGAAAATGTCAGGGTGGTGCAAGCAGCCTAAAAGCCTCTGAAAGGCCTTAGACCTCAGAGGGTTAAAATGTGTTAATTTTTTAATCGCGTTAATGTTTGTGTAATTAATTAATTGAAATTAATTGTGTTAAGTCCCAGCTCTAAAATAAAATAAACCTCTGTCTCAAGAACCATCACAACTGTACACAAAATAACCCATGATGTAATGCAGTTCATTTATTTCTGATTTGATTGTTTATTAAAGAAATTCACTAAATCAGAGATGAGCTCCCGCTGTTTGTTATGAGAGGTGGTCTGCACTGTACCGCTGGATACAGCAGGGGTTGGTGTGGACCATACTGTGCTCTGAGCTTCAAGTGAAGAAGGAGACAGTGCATTCCTGCTGGGTGCCACAGAGGCAGGCAGCTGAGATGTATCCACTGGAGCAGGTGAAGTCATGTGGGTATCGGTCGCACTCGGTGGCAGGGGACGGGCATTATTGGGGCAGGGCTTTAGTGGTGCTGGTGGAGGGGCCTTGGTCTGGGTGCGTTGAAAAAGAAGGACGAATTAGGGAAGGGGAAGAGAGTGGAGGGGGATTTGTCAAGGATAGTAGAGGAGGCGATAATGGGGTAGCGGATGGGGGTATTTGAGGAGGCAACAAATGGGAGACACTAGGGGGTATTCGAGAGGCTGCCGATGGGGGAACAGTTGGAGTCTGTGACAGGGGAGGCGCTTTCGTCTGGGGCTTTGGTTGTATAGGCAGAAGATCCCTCTTTTGGGTCTTTTGAGGGGGCAGGGCAGGGGTAGAGTGTGGGGGCAAGGCAGAGAAAGACTGGCGTGAGGGGTTGGTCTGAGTCAGTTGATCAATCAGGCTCTGATTCAAGAGAAAAGAGTCAAGTACATCTGAACATAATTGGAGTGTATTATCTATCTGTCTGTCTTGAGATGGCAGCTGCACTGTGCCACTGGATCCTGCAGGGGGCAGTGTAGGTGTTACTGTGCTGTGAGCTGCAGCAGAGGAAGACAATGCACCAGTACTCCTAGCTGGTACAGCCGGTGAAGGCGGTTGAGCAGCAGATGAACCTGATGCCACAACCGTTGGTTGTTTGTTTTGGCTGGTCGGCAAAGTAGAGTTTAAAAAAGGATTTAAATGATAAGTAGAACCTAACGTAGAAATCAACGTAGAATTCAAAGAACTTAAGGTGTCAGAGAATGTCTCCGCACTATTGTATTCTTCATACTGAATGAGGTACTCTGGATAGATCTGGCTCTTCTCAAAAATGACAAATATACTGGGCTTATTGACGTCGTTTACACAGCTGTCGAAAGCGACCCCATTTTGTTCATCTTTGAATGGGGGCTTTTTGTAGTTTCGTCTTCCTGTGGTGAAGTCTCCGACCAGAACCCGACACTCAAACATGGACTTAGTTCCCCCGTAGCTGGTATAACTGTCGGAGTATTTTGCATCTCTGGCAAAATAGGATCCTATAAAAAAAAG
The DNA here is from genome assembly GCF_034702125.1 of Engraulis encrasicolus. Classification (NCBI taxonomy): domain Eukaryota; kingdom Metazoa; phylum Chordata; class Actinopteri; order Clupeiformes; family Engraulidae; genus Engraulis; species Engraulis encrasicolus. The sequence continues at coordinate 74,241 of NW_026944680.1, forward strand.
ACGTGTCTGTTTTTAGTAAACAGTTCAGACAATATGTTATCATATACAGTACAATATGATCTTCTTAAAGTCTATAACCCATCAATATACTATATCCTTAAAATGCAATATATATTTTTTTTTCTATTTATCGAGCCCACCTTGTCCGAAGACAGTCCCATTCTTGCCGCACACCCTCCAGTCGATGTTGTCACGACAGATGGCACTCACATGTTGTGTCTCGGTACCATGGAAGAGGAGTCTCTCATCAACGCCTTTACCAGCTTTGGTCCTCATGTTGTCCCTCTGCCTGAAAGTCAAGGTGTTCCTCTTAATTTACTTTTTAAATAGTTTGAGTACTCACAGGAAAACGTAGTAGCTATGAAACATTTAACGTTTTGCACACTTATGCACTGTAGTAACCTTCACTGGGAGACCAATTAATTTCCACAATCTGCTATTAAAGTGGCTTGAAAGGATTTTTACCCTATTGTATCAAGTGGTTGAGGAGGTTTAGAATGTTTTGATCGATTAACTGATGAAACTGTCCATGTAAACAATTTAAGTTTTTTTGGTCTTCAAATACCTAGCTACGTGCGCAGACAGGAAAACCAAAATGCCAAGTGGCTAGGTGTTTAACATTGGACATTCCGTTGGACCAGTGTGGTTAGAAACCATTTTCTTGTCTGTATCTGTTTCTGTACTCCTACCGATTCCATTCAACATAGGTACATCAGAATCATTTATATGCTTTGTAAATGAATTTATACTGTAAGTGAACTGTATCACTCCAATCACACTGAACAACCAGAGACTGCCTCGGATCGCAAACCCTGCCTTGTCAGCAGTGGCTAACACTTTTGTTTGCTATACAATATAGTGTTATTTAGGGAGCATGCCAAAGAATTCAGAGCGAAATGATAGTATGTTCATCTAAGCGGTGCATCCGACAGTACAGCATTCAAGCAGGTGGATAAAACCACCAGCCGACAAGACAATAGGCTCTTGTCATACACTGTGCAGGGCTCCAATGGAACTTCCAATGATAAACACCTAGCCGCGTAGCATTCTGGAATCCCTGTGTGCGTACGCATCCGGCTGTTTGTAAGCAATTGATATCCATGTAGCCTATATCTAATCAGTTGAAACAAAAAGTCGAAACGCAACTAATGAACAACAAAAAGGTCATTCATTCTTGCTCCTTGCTACATTGTCTTTCCTTGATTTGATGTGAATGATGACGATAAAGAAATAAAAGAAAATAAAAGAATAGATGTTTGTTTTTGAGTAGAAAATATAGATAGGAACCTACAACTTAAAGAAGTTCCACAAGGATAAATTCTGAATCCGTTCAATATTCAAAATATTCCATCCTGGACCTGGCATGGTCCTCCTGAAGAGACTGAGTACTGTGGAGTATTCTGGTAACGATGTCTCCAACTTTATACTCTGCCAATATAGGGAAATCAGGTGTGAACAAACTTCCAAGCCACAACTCTATTGAACAACAAACCAAAATACCATAATTCTTCAATTTATAGCCCTAATAATACACAAGGAAAAAGTGGGATGACAAATGTGCAGAGTAAATTTATATGAATCCAGATAGAGTATTTCCAACAGAGTGGGGAGTGAACTCACTCATTCAGTGGAGTCAAAAGCCAGTGTCATATAGCTGCAGGTTATGGCAACTCTAAGTAAAATAAACACATTTACACTATTTGTAAATTATTCCAAATGTTATCTGAAATGGAGTGCATTTCGGAGTGAAATGACACCCCCTCTTTTTCTTTTCTTTTTTTCTGTGTAGCCTGTTCTGAAACATTTTAAAAAAAAAAAAAAATAGTAGCCTGCCTCTTTTAGTATCCTGTTACCTAGGGATGTTTTTTTCTTTTTGTAGCAAAAGCCTCCTTTAAATTGTAGCCTGCTCCTAGGCTGGTCCAAACAAGTAGCCCCGGCTATTATTTGAGGAAATGCTGTATATCATTGCTCTTGATAGCAGGTTATATTATCGATGGTACTAATGAATGAGCTTGGGCACTAATAAAATGGGCTATATATGCAGGATATTATCATATTATAGTACTCTGTTATGGGAGCATTAGATCAGGTAGCACATGTATTTGTCACATGCAGTTAACTACAGTAGTCTGCCTGCACTGTGCATAGGTGAGTGTATGTGTGTGTGTGTGTGTGTGTGTGTGTGTGTGTGTGTGTGTGTGTGTGTGTGTGTGTGTGTGTGTGTGTGTGTGTGTGTGTGTGTGTGTGTGTGTGTGTGTGTGTGTGTGTGTGTGTGTGAGTGTGTGTAGGTAGGTGCAAGGTAAAACAAACTTTTGCCCAACTTTAAAAAAAATGTAAGTGCATTAGAGCATTATAGAATACATTCCTTCTTGATTGTACTGTACCTCATATCCTACTGAGGGCAACCGCTTCGGGTCCCAGTAAATTGGTATACCATTGCTGTTGTACTGTTCACTGTTCAGGATCAGGGAGATAAAATCCCTATACATTACATCCTAATCATGCCAGTCATGTGATTTGCTGTCATTTACAATATAATACCGTAATAGGGCAATTACATTACTATATTGGTCCAGAATCAATCACTGAAATAATTGATGTATGCTCATGTGCAAAATTATTCAACTAGCAACGATTTGCTAACCAAGCCAATACAAAATCTACAAACATAAAACAACAAAGAAAGAAAGAATATCTCACCGAGCGTTCTGGAACACTGGTCGCCTTCTCATAAGCCTGGCTGTATTAGTGCTGATGTTTATCTGGATCATATCTATAGGGTGGAGATGCACGTCTTAGCTGGAGGGGGGGGCAACCGCCATTCCGACATACCGCCATTCTGACATACCGCCATTCCAACAGTATTGTTTGCCATTCCGAGTCATTTAAACATTGTTGCAGGTACTTAAAGGCGCGTGAACAAAGTTTGAACTCTATTGATATTTGCAACAATGTTGCAACACGAGCGGATAGTGGAGAGAGTGACAGCGCAATACAGGATTAGTGCATAATTGTCACGGTCAAAATGCCCTTAAAGGTAGAGTCTGAGATCTTTGAAAAACAGTTTCTGCAAGCTGGAAAAATGGTTCCTGCAATAAAACGTCGGGAATGTTGGAATGGCGGCATGTATCCAGCTAGAGGTACACTTCATTCAAACATTCCTGTACCTGAGAGGCTGAGCTTATAGTGATGAATTCCAGCAGTGAATGTTACTGTTGTTTCACCCCTGAGATATCGCCTCTCCAACTCCTCACTGTTCTGCAGAGGCAAAGACAAACCATCACCATCCTGTTTAATAATGTGACTTTTTACATTATTGCATTGCTATCTATTTAAATTTGAAGTGTTCAAATGATATTTATGATTTTTTTTTTTACTTTTAAAAATGCCTTGTTACACTCTCTCATCGGTTCGGTTTTGTAATGTAGTGTCTTTCCTGCACAGCAAATCGGCCGGTGTTAAATCAACTCCCATAGAGTTAAATTTAACACTTTTCCTGAGTTTATATAATGCTCACCGGTTCCGAGTTAAATCAACACTATGGATAGTGTAAATAGTTTAACTCTATTTCAGTGTTACTTCTTTAACACCCACAGTGTTACATTTTAACTCTATTCTAGTGTATTTTCCACACCAATTTTTCACTTTATGTGTTAACATCTTAACACCCACAGTGTTCTATTTTTAACACATTTGAGTGTTGAATTCCTCACCAATTAGTGTTAAAGCTTTTCACTTTAAGTGAAACATCTGAACACCCACAGTGTTCTATTTTTAACACATTTGAGTGTTGAATTAGCTTAGCTCAACTCACTATAGGGGTTACCATGTAACACTAATTGGTGTTATGTTATACAATAAATACTGCTTTTTCTAAAATGTTCAGATTCTGTACTGCGTTGAGTGCACATTTACATACAGTACATGAAATATACAATCTAAATTAAATTATTAAATTGTGGCACCTGCCATTCCCCACCATGACTGAGACAACTGTGGCATGGAACCAGCCCATCACACTGCTCTATTGAATTGGTAGACCGAATTATCCATAACCACAGAGAAACTCAAGTATCTGCAATATGTGCAATATTATTACCATTTGATAGTTGTAGTCTCCTGGATGATAGTACATTAACCAGTGTGCATAGAATACTCTGGTTGAGCATAATTAGACAAACCTGAAATTTCTTGATCAAGTAAGCAACCCTCCAAAAAGGATACCCGCTACCATAATACTCACTACCAACTAAATAGCTAGCCAGCCAACAAACCAGTCCACCGGCCAACCAAAAGAGTCAGTTGTCAGCTAGCCAGCCAAAGAGCCGGCTAACCAACGAACACTCATTTAGTCAGCCAACTAACCAACAAACAAGTCAGCTGTATGGCTAGCCAGCTAACAAACCAGCCATCCAGTCAACCAAAAGAGTCAGTTAGCCAGCCAACCAGCTGGCCAACAAACAGTCAGTTGGTCGGTCAGTTAGCTCACTAACCAACAAGCCGGACAGAGAGCCAGCGAACCAGTCATTTAGGCAAGCAACTCAAGCATTGTGACAGTCTGAGTTTATATAGAGGTGAAAGTTAACCATGTGACCAGAGTAATCAGGCATGTGGCAGCTGCAGGTAGTAATTCAATGAACTTGTAACATTCCTATGTACTCAAGTGAGGTCAGGTACTAATTGACAGATTGATTGGGCACTACCATTGTTCCTGGTTGATGGTAGGCAATGTCAATCATGTCATGCAGCATTTGACTTTCAATTGTGCAATGGCACTTCGCAAGATAGCCTAATTTTGTTTACTAGGTGGCAATATTCTGATTTAAAATTGGATGCTGGAGTTTTGGCGTGCACATCCAAGGCAAAGGCATTAGCAGGTGCCAACTTAAGAAAGTGTTTGTGTAGCACATTGGTTGCAACTTAATTTATTGGAAGCAGAACCAGCAACATTTCCAATCATAGGCCTTCTTCTAATTAGGCCTGGCAATTAGTAATTACAATCAATCATGGCCAGGAGCAACCCAAAGTGACATACAGATATGCAACATTGGTTACTGTCCCTAGGGTAATGCCGGGTTAGGAGGGATTAGAACCTGCAACTCTCTGATTTTAAGTCCACCTCCCTAACCATTAGGCCAAGGCTGCCACATCACACAACCTGGGCCTTCAGAGACTTCATGGACATTTACAGCAAACTATTTAGTCATCAACTTCTTGTTTGCTACATGTCTTCCCATGCTTGGTCATCTCCTTTTTTCTCACTTCCTCATGTCAATATGTACAACCTGAGGGGGAGGGGCTTAGGACATATGGGCTTCAGATCGTGTCCCATCATGCAATGCACTTATGGAGAGCCATTTATCTGGATGGAATATCTTAAGTGTGCTTCAAAATATTACTCCTTGTTATATTCTGTGTTTATTGTAGGGGTTGTACTATTTAAAGTGGTACACAAGAAAAATTACCATATTCCCACCGTCATGAAGATGGTCATGTATATCTCCCAATATATAAAAGCTCATTCTCCTGTTATTTGACAGAGAGTGGGGAACACGTAGTCAACTGATGATGGGTGTATACATGTATATCACAAGACATTAAGAATGAAATAATTCGCTGAAAATGTTAATGAAAGGTGTGATTGTAATGAAGAGCCCAACCTGTCTATGACTGAAGTTGTTCCCCAATGCACTAATAATTAAATAGATTCTCCGCCCACACAGTAGTTTACTGTGATGTTTCCTACTTTATCACTTTGGCATGCTGGTTATCCTTGAAGAGCACAGTACAATACTGTGATGTGCAAGTTAGGTGAGAAATGGCAAGTGATACAATGATTTCAAACTAATTTGCTGTGTGCCGTGTGACCATCACAGTAGCATAGTGTACCAGAACATCAGAGTAATTAACTGTGAGATTTCACAGTAAATTACTCTGAAAGCCTTGTAAGTTTTTACTGTGCAGATGAAAGAACCGGATGTGGAATGTCACTCTCAATCAGTGTTAGGCAGTTAACTCTTTGAAACAACACAGTGCGCAGAGCTTTTTAAGCACTCCCAGTGTTAAAGTAACACCACAATCAACACCCAGTGACTCCCATTCACACCAGAATAATTAACACCAGTAAAGTCAACTCAAAATAACACTTCCAGTTTTGCTGTGTGTTTGCATGGAATAGGAAGAAACGTAATTCCAATTTACTTGTATGATCTGTGCTTATCTGTGCTTAACAAATAACAAAGCCAACTTGACTTTACCTGACTTGAATGTGATATGTTTCCTTAAAGGTACACTGTGCAGGAAACGGTCAAAAAGGTACTGCAACTATGCTGCTCATTGAAACTGGGTTGCCTATTGTCAAATTTGACCTTTTCATTTAAGTTTACTAAGTAATAATAAATATTTTCTAGTATGGTCAAAGTCCAGTCATTTTTTGCCGCTAAAAATGGCTGTTTCTGGAAATTCAAAATGGAGGACCATGGAGAAGATCCCCCTTTTCATGTATAAAAAGTGCCATTTAATGAATGTGTAACATGAATTCTGGAAATAAACAACAACAAATCTTACACAGTGCACCTTTAAAACAGATCTTACACATGTCCGCTAACAATGACAAAGAACTTGTGTCATGTTCCACTGACTAACATTATCCCACAATGGTTAATAAAAAACACAATCATGGCGGCCACCTGATCAACTCTCTTTCATTTGACACTTTATTACTGTGATATTAAAATCAAAGCTAAAAATCAACATTGTAGTATCCAAATTTGATATAATAGCCTTTGAAAGATTGGATATGTCGGCCTTATAGTCAAATAGCCTACTGTATGTGAAGTAACACTACGTGACAAATCCAAAAACCTATCTCCAACCACACACCATTTCTCGAAACCAAAGCTGCTTACTACATTAGCTACTTTGTTGTTTTCAATGCATTTTCCCATTGGTAACTACCGATGTTGCTAACTTCTCTTTTGAGAAATGCACCCCAGGCTGACTGAACACCACCACTCAGTTCGAAATGACACAGTGCGGCATGGCCAGGTATGAGGAGAAGTGTGCCTCTTGTATTCACATGATGCCCCTTACCTCGTACTCTCTCCACCTGTCCTCATCTTCTTCCCAATACCACACCCACTCACTGTTGCCCATGGAGACACGGCGAACCTTTGCCGATCCACAAGTCATTGTGTCAAAGTCTATGTGTGAGGATCCGGCACTTTGAAGGGAAACAGCAATGTCATGTTTAACGATAAACAAACGGGTATGGTATTTGACATGCAAGTAGGGCAGTCTTTCCCAACCAGGGGTACGTGTACCACTAGGGGTACGCGAGCACACTGGAGGGGGTACTTGGGAAAATGTAATAATAGCAAATATATGGGGCATAGTCACATTGGGATAGAGGAAGAGATATAGAGCATGAATGAGGGGGTACTCATGGCACAACAAAAAGGCTTAGGGGGTACGCGAGACAAAAAAGGTTGGGAAACACTGGAATAGGGTATGAGGGTTGAGGCATTCCAAACATGCTCACTGTTGTGTGTTGGCAGGGTTGCAGTAGTCTCGTTCTATTTCCTGGTTGTTTGGCAGATGTGTCAACTGGCCATTCCTCAATATCTGCCACTGGTAAGTCATCTTGTCACATCACAGTCACCACAATCTGTATATATACAAAGGCATATGTCACAAAAAAAGCAGTAACATTAACTAGCTACTATCGATCTGTAGGGTCAAACCTGCTGTGACCTGGTTAAAGAGATGATCTTAAAACTGCAATGTTACTGTAAGTATTCTTAAATGTAATTCATGACTTGGTCAAATTGTTGTACAGGTCTCACAGTACACCTCACAAATTACATAAATAAACCACTGGCAACATGAATGCAATAAATAAATCAATATCTAAAATGCAGTTCTCAGTCTTACCGTCACACTGCAGCAAAGCAAACCAAAAGCATATCTCATCACTTCATACAGAGGATCCACTCTGATCCACTACCAAGTGAGGAATTCTTATTACATAATTGCAAATTATATAAGGATAATAAATAACAATAATATTATTAATGATTTTATGAATCGATCCGCAACAGTAGTGCTAGTCCAGAGTCTGTCAGGTGATTGACTGGGAATTTCTGTTGTACCTGCTCTGCTCAACTTGTCGCCTCCTACTCTTTGGGATGGTTCTACCCAGAGCCAAGGAATTCAGAGTTGTGACAAGCTGGGCGGACGTCGGTTGGTGACATGATTCACATACAGTAGATTCAAATAGTTCTAGGTAGCAGCTTTCTTTTCACTGGAGACTAACATGGAACCACTACATAACAAGCAAAGATGAAGTACAAACAGATTACATTTGCCTTTACCACTGCTCACTTCCTGCAACTAGTGGAACTATCTCAACGGTGATCTATGTGCCAAAGGCTGCATGAGCCACCATTGCTGTGTACAAAATGGAGCATTGCAGTAAATGGGATTGGCTAACTTCTTATTTACTTTGCTCTGGCTCTACCTGTTCTGTTTGACCTTGCTCCTCGTGCCTAACCAGCCAGTGATGCGGGAGGCAATGATAAGGGCAGTGTAATTCAACACTGGATGCAACCAACTGCCATCTAGAATACATGAAACCGACTCTAAGTCAGTTGAATTAGCACTGTATTGTTTTACTGTGTAGGATAGCAGCATACAGATCAACACACAACATTAGAAAATGTTAAATCTAAAATCATAAATGTAGACATAAATGTTTTGCCTCACGTATTACTCTCCAGGAAGATGCCTATTAAGGACTATTCTTGGAAAACAACAGAGTGATGTTTAACAAAATGACATACTATGATATCAAGGACATGCATAGGCTACATGTGCTCAGAAAAACAATGAGACTTGTGGGACCTCCACTTACAAGACTAAATAATGAAACTCCAACCGGATTAGAGGATAATAAATATGGTAGAAGGTCAATAAATGTGAAATCGCATGCTCCAATGCCACCACAGGAAATTGTAAATGACTGGATGTTTTGGAAAATGATTAGACCATTTACAAATGTAGATAGTGATCATAACAGACACAAGGCATCTGTTTACCCCATCATTCAGTGACACGCAAGACAAAAACCTGTTCCCAAATGGAAAGTGAAAGTGCTTGTGAGGTAAGGCTGTGATGATGGCATACGGACCAGACATTCTCTGTACTTGCATGTCACCCCCCCCCCACACACACACACACACACACACACCATTCAATGCAAGAGCAACACAAAGACAAGGCCAATACCAAATGGCACACTGTTGCATAGTTCTGGCTTGGGTTTAGGTTATTAAAAATGTCTTATAAACAGAGTGCAGGACATGACATGTGAATGGCATAAAGCAAATTTGCCGGGACTTTCACACCCTAGTGGCTGCTGTGAACTGAAGTCCAGCAAAAACACTTGGTGGCGACAGCCTGGCTACATCGCTACTGATGTGGAACAGAATAATAAGGGTTCCATTTGGGCAATACAGGTGCAATTACATGTTGTAACTGCAAAGGTGCAAATGGTGCATGACATGATGTTTTGGAGAATTACTGACACTTCAGAAATTGTAATGACCTTGAAACATTCTGTTAACTCCATACTCCTGTTTACCCCATACAGAGTGTATGAAAAAAATGTCCCAAGCAAAAATAAATGTGCTTGTATCAGAGGGAGGTACTGTAAGATGTTGGAACGGCCACAAGGAGAGGATGTTCTAAGAAGCTCTTAGATATTCCCTGATCTTGGAGTTCTAGGATTTTATGGATACAAAGTTCCTTGGACCACAGAGACATGGCAACGTACCTACTCAAGGCAATTTGCAGAAGAGGGGGATTCATTTCATTTGGTGATTTGGCAGATATGGACCTTGGGCCCCTCTTTGAACTGGAGGACATATTATCGCAGAATCCCGACATGTTCAGTAAGGGGTATGTGGATGGTGAAGAGTATGTTTTTGCTAGAATTGACATCAAGATCTGTGAGAATCAGGGTATTAGCTGTATCAGCTGTCATCGCCTGCATATTTGCAGACAGTACATCTTGGAATTCTGTCAAGATATTGGGTGAGAACTATACAATTTTGTCTTCTCATTTTATTCTTGTTGCCCATGTTTCAATAAGAGCACACAATGCCACAACCCATGATCATGCCAGACATACCTTTTAAAGGGAGTCAATTAACCCATTGTGTCCTGGAGCGACATATACGTTCGTTGCATTCAGGTTCCTGAGATTTGAGCTGTTTTCTTAAAAATGTGTGTTAGAGCTGAATGAACACATTCCAGTGCAAAATGAAGGGTCTATTTTTATATGCAACTTATTTCATGTTTTTTATGTGCTTCTGAGGCTGAGATATTTAGGTTTAAATAGGGAGAGGGCACCTCTTCCCTTAAAGGGCTTAGGCTAAAATGGGTTAATTTGAGATTTTGTTTTTTGGTTACAGGTGTCCTTTTCCTCATGAGCTAAGCTCGCCACATAATATTGCTGCGCTGGAGCATAAGGGTTTGACAGGTCTTGATGAAAAAGAGATAGCTGTTCTACTGATTCTAAATGACTTAGAGGTAAACCGAAACACGTGGTATTTCTCCCTTTGTCCTTTTTATAAAAAATATACTCAATCTACTGATCATGTTTTGTAAAACGTCTCTTTGGAGTTTGAAGACATTTCAAATGGCTTCTTTAGCTCTGTCCAGATGACTTTGATGATAACCTTGAACAGAGAACTGTGTCATAAGCTCTCTTGTCTCATTTATTGCGCTCTTTGTAGCCCATTGGAATGCTATAATAGTCATTGACAAGTTAACTGCCATAGTACTACTCCTATGACATTACACAGGGCCTTTAGTAACGCACTGACGTGGTCATTGCCATTCTGGTAACAGTAAATTTATACTTAAAGGGTTCATACAGTACATCACACTGGCTGAGTTGGGTTTTAAAGGTGCAACTTGAGTGCAATTCCTTGGCTTGGTTTGATGAGGGCTTGCTCGCCAAGTAGGACAATGCAGTGTTGTGTAACACAAAGCGAGCTCTAGAATGACGGCACCCTTTTGAGCTGTGCACACGTATAAAGTAAAGTATAGTAAAATAGAGATAATTTATTGATCTTGAAGAAAGTTGAGTAACAGATCTTGCATAATACACCATTACAGGGAGATGTGCTGCAGTCTGACTCTGAATCAGATGATATGTTAAGCATTAATGCATCCATCAGCAGTAGCAGTGGAGAGTCCTTGGAGGAGACAGCCATCATCCCAGGTAAAGATTCCTCTGAAGTAGATCACTATGATGATGATGATGGTGCCGGCTTTCAAACTCACATGTTTGTGTAATGTAACATTACTAGATGTTTGTGATGAAAATACAGTATGTGTTGCCTGAACTGATCTGAAGTAGATCACTATGATGATGATGATGGTGCCGGCTTTCAAACTCACATGTTTGTGTAATGTAACATTACTAGATGCAGGGCTCTCAAGTCTCACTCTTTGAGAGTGTGACACACTCATCTGCGCGAGTTCACACTCTCACACTCCACACATGGTATTTCACACTCTGAAGTTTTCAGGGCTCTCAAGTCTCACTCTGTGTTCAGACTAGTTACCACGCTATTCAGCCAATCAGAAAATAGATTGTTTGGTTGTTGGGCAGATCAGAGCAGTGGATCAGAGTTTCATCCAATAGCGCGCACAGCAGAGTTCAGAGAGAACTGTAAAAATTTACGAATTGCAAGTAGGCGAACTGGAGACGCAGGAGCCAGGACCATCAGGTGATAACTTCATACAGGTGAAAATATGAGACTTGTATTAGTCAGTCTACTGTTTTTACTCCTTATACCAATATTTCCAGCCCATGTAGCCTTGACAGGGACGTTAAAAGAGAGCAACAACGGCAGCTAGGCTATAACTAGTGGTGTGGATCGGCACTGCCCTCACGATCCGATTCGATCACGATTCGGGAGGTAGTAGATCCGATTCGATTCGATTCTATTAGATCCAATCCGATTCCGATCCGATTCTACAATGCATTGCAATGCATTACATTTCTACTGAACGCAAAGCAAATGTTCAGCCATGATGAGGAAATACAAGTAGTCAGATACTGAGCAACAATTTATTGGCTGTTTTCTGTATCAGTCTGTATCAGTCTTGCAATGTTTTGAAGTGTTTTTATTTAATTTAACATTCATTTGCTCCCGAAATATCCATGGAAGTAATTGAAACTTAAAAAAATTGCCGGATTGATTCTGGAACTTGCCGGATCTGGATCTGGATCGTCCATGCCCCGGATCGATTCGGATCGCCGAATCGATCATTGTTGACACCACTAGCTATAACCCCAGCTGATTGTTTGATGATCATCCCTCCCAAACATGATTGAACGTGGAGACAAGAGGAGTGTGAGGTGGTCAAATATTAGACAGACTGGAGAGAATGGAGGAATGCAGAGGTAGGCCTAGTGGTAGAAGAGAGGTCACTAAAACCTAGTGTCGATAGGTCGATGGGTGATGATGGGTCGATGCCCCCCCCCCCCTTTATTTATTTATTTATTTATTTATTTATTTATTTATTTATTTATTTATTTATCTAAATCTCACTCCAAACAATCTTCAAAACTTGAGAGCCCTGCTAGATGTTTGTGATGAAAATACAGTATGTGTTGCCTGAACTGAAAGCTGATATTCCTGCAGATGAGATCTGCTTGATGAATCTCATTGGCCGCTGCGAAAGTGGTAAGAATACGGAATGTTTATCATAATATATACAAATGCAATATCGTAATTAAATATTGCATCTATTCAGTCACCGCGTGACTCTGTGTATGTGTACTTTTATCTTGTGCCTTATGTTATTCATGTTGCTCAATCATTTTGTAATGCGTTCAAATTCTTGAAGATTGTGATAAAATTCACCGCAAGATGCCTTATCAGTGGCAGATATGGCGGAGTGGACAGTGGACAGATCTGCCAAACAACCACACAATAGAGCGAGCCTACTGCAACCCTGCCAACACACAACAGTAAGATCATAACTGTAACTGACACATTTCAACTAATCCAAAGGAAATTATTAAACAGAAAACAGTTTATTTTGAAAATGTTAATGCATTCAGAAAGTAGCCCAAAATCTGAAAAAATACAATCTGACACAAACCGACAAAATAAAACATTAAATATCACGAAATAGTATTTTTTAAATAATAAAAAAGAATATTAACTCACAGGTAACATCAAAAACATCTTCTCCTTTAGTAACAGGGCACCTTTTGTGGACTTTGACCTGATGACCTGTGGATCGGCTAAAGTTCGACGCATCTCTGTAGGCCTTCTCAGTATGTCAGCCGTCACTTTGTCCCGTCTCTACACAGAGTGGGTGTGGTATAGAGAAGTCTCAGAGAGTACATGGGACAAGTTCACATCATCAGTAAGGGCAATATCTGTGCTAATATTACCTTCAGTGTTTGTGATTTCAAATTAAAAGAGTTCTGTAAATTTTGAGACTTGAAGTGCTTTCCTACTTTCCCCTCTTCTTTTTATGAAAATATAGGCTAGATCCTTTGTAAATGATTAATATTTTCCCTAAAACATTTTTGTATTTGAAAGAATTTGCATCTAAACTAAATGTTTTCACTGTAACAATGGATCAAGTACAGTAGATCAGTGGTTCCCAACCTTTTTCCCATGTTCCCATGGACCCATGTTCTTACTATTGTAAGCTTTGGTGACCCAACCACACGAGCGCCCGCACGAGAGGGAGTCACAAGATGCCCTCTGTTTCCTGTGAAAACTCATTTTAGTTATTTTATTCCTCAATTCGTCTTTGGTCAAATATAGAATAAATGTTTAATGTATCACTTACAATTTGTTGCTTCTATGCATTTATTAGTTAAATGCTTTGTCTTTTATTCAACATGGGCTATATATATTTAAAATGAAACCCCTTAAAATCAAGAGGGCTCTACGACCCCCTGTGGATCTTTGGCGACCCATAAGGTGGGTCCCGACCCATAGGTTGGGAACCACTGCAGTAGATGGCATGTAGTCTACTAATTTGTGAAATGTTATTGGTCAACTGAAACATTTGTTTGATAATTAATTAATTAATTAATTAATGAATTAACATGACCAGAAGACAACAAGACAACGGACTTTCCAAACAAGACAAATTGCAATGCTACTGTTACAGTACTGTATGTATTTTCCTCGTAGGCTGGTGATACCCAGTCTTCATTTATGACTAGCGAGGAGTTGGAAAGACTATATCACAATGGTGACACATATGTAGAATTTGTGGCTGGAAATCGTGCATATAACATCAATTTCAAAGGTACACAACTTTTTATTCCTTGATATTCCATAAAAGAGTAGAAACATGAACATTGCTTGGCCAGCTTTATGAGGCTTTATGATTAGGAAGACTCAGATTTAGGTACAAATTTAAACTGGCTAATATAGGAGTGCTTTTCTATACTCACAGTAGTTAATATTGAATCCCTGTAAATACGGGGGCGGAGGAGGTTCAACTTTGCAATTTTCAATCTTCGACCTACAAGCCTGCAGATATGCACTCACCATGACATGATACATGCAGATTTCAAGTAATTTTCTTGCATTTCTACCCTGCAGATATGATCCAAACAAATGTGGCTACCAGAACAAAGAGACTGGTGAGAAGACGACCCAGGCGCATCTCACAAAAGGAGGTCTGTAGAGTCCGGTGAGTGCAGGGGGATTCACATTTTGAATGAACTTGCTGTCGGGGCATACTACTGCATGAGTCAATGCAGCCCTCCATCACAGATTTTTTTCCCAACATGATAACATTTGAACAGAAACTGAAGTGAAAGCCGAAAGTTCACCAGGAAACTCCACAGCGCACAGGTCTCACTGCGCACAACGAAATTGCATTTACGCCTCACCCATGCAAGGGGCCAGCCCCAAACGGTGCAAGGGAGAAGTGCGGTGGGGCGATACCATGGTCAGGGTACCTTCATCATGTAGGAGGATGAACACTGGTAAATTACTGCCCCAACCAACCTCTGGGCAAGTCTGACGTCCTAACTGTTTACCCCTGGCTGTCCAAACCGGTGGATGAATTTCCACCAAATCTTATGTTTTACACTGTATAGGTATATTAAACTGTGGAGGTCAGCATTAACTGTGTAAGTGCCAAAAGAACATTAAGCCTTAGCCCCATTGTTATCAGGAAACAACCCTGGTCACTTTTGATTTGCCTGTATTCATACTATACAGCTTGTTGTGATGGGACGATAAATGCCAAAATTGTTTATACAACAGTGACAAGTACAGAGATCCACCTAATATCCCAGAGTCTTTGCCGGATTACTGGGACCGTTACCTGTTGCCTGCTGAGGGATATGAGGTATTGTATTTCCTAACTCTGGTTAAAAACCATTGGCTGTACAAAATATTGTCAATCTAACTATTCACAAACATTTTCCTTTATGTCCCATGATCCAAGATGTTTCTGTTATCCACAGAGAGTCAGGCTCAACACAGCTTGTCAAGAGTACAGTACAGTGCTGAGTGTCTTCAACCGTACTATGGCAGGATCCAACATACTCAGCATTGACAGGATCCAGAATGTGGTGCTGTGGACATTTTTCAGTGTGTAGGTCCTAATGTCTTCATGCATGTGCTGCATGTTATTGTCTGTTTAATTAGATTGTATAAACAAGGTACATACAATATTAGTCTGCAATGGACAAATGTTAATGAAACAATTCAAATGAAAACTGAAATACATTGTTAGCATGAAAACACAATGCATGTTCCTTCAGCCATTACTAGCATTTTCTAAATAAAAGATGTGTTGACTTATTTTATGCTTCCAAATATACTATATTATATAATACTGTATTGCTCAAATATTTGTATTCTCTATTTTAGCCAGAGGGACAGCATGAAATCCAGAGCTGGGAAGGGTGTTGATGAGAGATTCCTCTTCCATGGTACCAGTTCAACACATGTTGATACTATCTGCCGTGACAACATCGACTGGAGGATGTGTGGCAAGAATGGGACTGTCTATGGCCAAGGTAGAAATGTGAATGAACTGTACGGCTATTGGAGCACTGTGCAAAGGGAAAGGGTAGTGTCAGTAGATAATGACTTACTGTTCAAGGTTATCAGTTCAAAAATCCATGTGATGAAGCTTCTTAAAAAGCATCTTTCATATACAAAAACACTTCAGGTGGTTTTGTCTTCATGGCATTTGAAGTTAATTGCATGTCAGTAGGTCCTATTGTAACCAGTAGGTTAGTGGTTAGTATTCTCATGAAGAGCGCTCACTTAAAAAATTAAAAAAGCAACACTGGAGCAGTGTGCAGACATTCATCTTTATTTCAAAGTTACTCACTGCGCTGCGTAGAAAACATGGCATTGCCCTTCATTGTGTGTCATTGGGTTTTTGTAACTAAATGACCCTAAACACACACCTACTATGGGCCAGTAGGCGCGTACGAGTTTGTTGCGAGCGTCGATGTTGCGAAAGGCACGTGAGCGAGAACTTGTTGTCACGATGTGGGTGTTAATAAATACAGCGCATTTACAGTCGGCCACAAATATGAACGAGACTATGAGCTCGCACCGGTTTGCTCTACTAACACACCACGTGTGAGGAGTGGGGGGACAGGCAGTGAGGAGGAGCTGAAGTGGGGACCTGCGCAAACTTGTGTAGAGGTGTGAGACAAGACCCATATACACACGTGAGTGAGTTGTTGACCAACCAGTTCATGGGCGCGTGACCTCGGAGGCAGTCCGCCGACGAGCGTTGAAGGGGATAAGCAACTGCAGAGGTTGCAAGATCTGACTGCAGTCGCATGCATCCCGCGATAGTTTGACACCATGTGACATGTCACCTCGTCAATGCAACATCGACGAAATTTCGAAGTTTGACAGGAAATCTAACCGTCATGCAGCATTTTCATCCAGGGTGCATTGCTGTCTACATGCGCATGTATGCGTTGACGTGAACTCGTACGGGCCTACTGTCTAATGTTGATTTTCTGCAGAGGTGCCATGGGGCACCTAAGTCACGCCCTCTACTTCCTGGTTCATGGGGCAGGGGAAGTCAAAAAATAAATACTGGGCTTGAAAACGAGTGTTTTTTGACACCAATCCAAACCTTGGACCTCCACCTGTGCACCACAAATCCAGACATTACTAATTTTCAAGTCCAGTAATCATTTTTTGACTCCCTCTGCCCCATGAACCAGGAAGTAGAGGGCGTGACTTAGGTGCCCCATTGATTCAGTGGATAGGTATGACCAGAGCCATACAGAGGGGAGAGTCAGGCAATCTCCGCTGTGTGCTAGGGCCGACTTCCTCATTAGCAAAATTAGCTGCTTTAGCTTCTCAGTACTGCTCAGCGTTGCGAAGGTTAGTGCCTAGTAGTGGGTGTAGCACACAGCAAATGCAATGCGATGCAATGCAGGGAATATGATAAGACTTGCTGTTCGTAGTAATAACTTCAGATACACATCACAGATGGTAAAACTGTTGTGATTATCACCACCGAGACAGTTGATAGTTTACATATTTGTGGTGATTACCCCGCAGTATAGTTCGTTAGTCCTTATTTTTGGCTGTTAATGTGGTGGTTCTATGTTGAGTCTATGGGAAGACAGCCGCTTTAGGCACGACCATATCTCGTTGAAAGGCGGGGCTGCAATTTAATTCCTGGTCCTCCAATCGCGTAACTCTCCCCTCTGTATGGCTCAGGGTATGACACCTATTGGAATATGCAGGAGTTTTGAAGAGAAAAAAAACTTGGCATCAGTCTGGGGTGTATTCACTTTTGCACCACCATAAATTCACAAAAATCGAAAAATATGTAATTTAAGCTATAGTGTTACCTTATCTCTCGTTATTGTTCAGTATAGTGTATCTATTGACTGTTTGCATGTTTGTTTGTGTTTTAACTGTTGTACTTTTGCTCTTTCTTTCATAGGATCATACTTTGCCAAAGATGCCCAATACTCCAATGACTTCACTGACGAAACTGGAACACGGTCCATGTTTGTGTGTCGGATTTTGGTGGGAGACTTCGCCTTGGGCGTTCCAGAGGACAGGAAGCCCCCTATAAAAAAACACATGCCAAATACCACATTTGACAGCTGTGTGGACGACATGAATGACCCTAGCATATTTGTCATTTTTGAGAAGAGCCAGATTTACCCTGAGTATCTCATTCAATACAGGGAAGAACATGTAGGCCTCCAACCTCCTCAAGCTGCACAGCCTCAACCAGTGCAACCTATTCAAATACAGCCTCCTCAAGCTGCAAAGCCTCCTCAAGTCATACCGATACCCCAACTTGTACATACTCATCAAACACCGCAGGCATCCAGCTCAACAGATTGTCTGGCCATCTTTTGTGGTATTTGTGTATGTATATTTTGTTGTCCATGTGCTGTGATATGGGCTGTATGTTAGGGCTGCACAATTAATCGAAAAATAATCAAAATCGTGATAAAATAGTGAAATTGAACACATGAATTTTAATCGTGATTTAATCGTGGCAATAGTGACCTACTTTTGAGAGCGTCCTTGAAGCTTTTACATAATTATTACAATTAATTTTATTTTGGCTCATCCCGTATGCAATTCATTCTTGGTTATATTTCATCTTGTTATAATTTTCACACAAAAACGGCAAAAATCAATAATCGAGATTAATAATCGTAATTATGATTTTTACCAAAATAATCGTGATTTATGATTTTTTTCCATAATCGTGCAGCACTACTGTATGTCTTGATGATGATGATTAGGGTGACAGTCAGGGGGTTGCAAGTTTGATTCCCACCCTTACCTCTTATCTCCTGACACCTCCATCGTCTTTTAATACAGTTTCACTGATAGCATCCAGCTCCTGTGTGCGACTCCTTTTTTTCCTTACTGCATTGCTGTTTTAGAATTATACGTACCAAGCGAAACTTCCCAGACAACAGTTTTTCTCGATTGCTTAAACACAATTTTCGGAATCAGTTCTCGAATTCTCATAACTCTACACACAAATCTCCAAACCTCACACACAACGGGCAAAACTCTTCACTACCACTGAAAAATGCACGTCTTGTCTCAAAACAATGTACTCTCTTCTAAAAAGGTCATTTTGTTCTCAAATGACACACACAAGCAGTCATTTTAATACACTCTTATGTGAACCATTGAACACTAATATGCACAAGGTAAAACTCTATACTCAACTTGACACACAGTAGAAACTTATTTTCTTCACTGTCCGACTTACTAAAGAGAGTATTTTTCTGTAGTAAAATACTGAAATATTGTTTTTAGACTCGGAGTACAGATATGTGTGGCAAAAAATATTTTACAGATTTAAAATATTTTACACATTTAAAAAAATGCACTAATTTATTGTAAAATATTGGGTAACCACATGAAAGTGATCTCTTGTATAACATATTTTGGAGTTCAAAAACTAAACAAATGTGTTTTCTCACTGCATCCACTCATGTTTTCATCAATATCACATGCAATGTGTGTCCTTATGGGGTGATGATTTCAGATTTTAAACCGGTAGGAAGATAGTTTGCCCATGTGATGAGGAAGTGAACATAGTATGGCAGTTGATTTTAGTATTTTGAATGGCAGTGTGTTCAATGCGACAACCAGGAATTTTCTTCATGAAAATTGTGTGTAATCCAGAGAATTGTGTGTAGTGGTTTGAAAAGAGTGTGTTTTAAAACTGAAATGTGAGTGTAAAGAAGGAATTGTGCTTAGTGTTCAGTGACATGTACATGTGTGACCGGTGGTCATGCTGAACTTTTATTCTGACGGGGTAAACGACACTCCCCTTTCCTTCCGGTATGTAGCTTAAGTCATCGCGGTGGTAGCTAGCTAGCAGACGCTGTGTTTTTGATGCTGTCGAGTGCAGCGTTGGCACGCCGCTCTCTCTGTCCCTCCAGTTTGTGGTTGAGCCATCGTACGGGAAAGGTAGGCGTCCTTCTCGGTTGATTCATTGCTCTTTTGGTGCATTGTAATGTACTTAGTTTGTTGGTTACTGACGCCATTTAACTTAATCGCAGCCCTGTCCATCCGCAACTGGCGTGAACCCAGCTGGCAGTCGGCTACTGTTCTGGAGCTTGTATGCCGAGCTCGGCAAACTCGAGGTAAAGTTGCGGTCCGTACGTTTCTCTCATGTGTTATGCGAACGTAGTCTCTGTTGTGACTGATGTAATGTTACTCTATCGCAGTATCACTGGTGGCGTGCTTCCACTTCGTGCCCTTTGTGGTTGACTACTTGCGTGCCGCTTCGAGAGAACCAAAGGTAATGTCGTGTTTTCTCTGTCGGCATGTGCCTGAATCTGGCATTTTTTTATTTAGCGTTTATTGATTTGACTTGCATGTGCCACAGTTTCCTTGATGCACGGTACCCAGCTGGAACCCGGCGTGACCCATATCCCGACTTGCGCTTGGCAGACCTGATCTGGAGGTAATGCCTTCATTTTTTGTAAGAGATGCTTAGCACTTGACTTGTGTAGGGAGTTGTGTGGGGTGGGAGTGGGGGTGCTCCGCAGGTGTGATGGCGGGACTGGCGGCGTGGTGCTTTTGATATCGCGTTGTGGTGTCGCGGTTGCACCTGTGGGAGCGCCCGCATTTCCACAATACACAACTCCTGCTTAATTGATTTATAAACGCCGTTTCTAATGGTAACTTTCTCGTTAAATGTACATAGGAGGAGTTGGTGCCTTCGACTACACTGATGCAGTATCACTAGAGAAGGGGGGCATCACTGTTCTTTTCCCAACCTTTTTCTTTGTTTTGTCCTATTGTGAAAGTGATTTATCCTATGCAGCCTTTCACTTTGTAATGTCCGAGACGAAGGGGCTCGTGTAGGTTTCACTCTAACATCCAAGACGAAGGGGCTTGTGTAAGTTTCACTCTAACATCCAAGACGAAGGGGCTCGTGTACGTTTCTATTTAGTAACATCCAAGACGAAGGGGCTTGTGTAGGTTTTTCACTCTAACATCCGAGACGAAGGGGCTCGTGTAAGTTTCTACTTAGTAACTGCCAAGACGGAGCTTGTGTATATGATTAGGGTATGAACACTGAAGTATTACTGGGAGACGCATCTTAAACCCCAGAATCCTTTTTGGAACCTGTACTTGCTGTAGGGAGAGACCAAATACGTGTGTCTAACAAGTGTGTGTGTGTGTGTGTGTGTGTGTGTGCGGTGGCCATTACCAATTTTGCCCTTTTGGCAGTTTTGTTTTGTTTTGTTATCAGTGTGGGGCTTTGTGTGTTATTTTGGTTTGTTATTTTTTTTATTGTGATTTACTAACTTTGTTTGCCGTGCAATTTTTGTTATTTGGTCTACCTCTCGTGCAACTAGCACATTTGCACAATTTTGTATATTGAGATGACGTGCCTTTAGGTACTGTAAATGTTCATATGCTCTATTTTTATATTTGACTGAGCCCGTGAGGCATATTTTCAGAAAGAAGAGATTCATTACGAAAAGAAAGAAAATAAAAAGAACTCTGGATTGTATGACAGTTGTATCTCTTGTTATTCACCAACCTGTTGCGGGGAAAGTCAAATCAAGTGTTTGATGGTTGGGTTCTCTCACCCTAACAAATGAGAGTGGCGTAGTCACTAAACATCTTAAAAATATTAAAAATCTTAAAAAATATTACGGTAAAGAGAACGCAGGTCACATTTGGCAGTAGTCGGCAAAGGATAACTAAGTGGATACAGCTGTCTGCAATTGTTAGTGGTGGGTTCTGTATGCATTTTGTTTTTTGTTTTGTTGGGAAAGGGGCAGTGATTGCCCCCAGCCAGCAGAGGGCCCCACTGACGATCACCAGCAGGGCAATCCGGAAGAGGACACATCCTCCCCCGTTCCATTTGCAAGTGTGTGCCCCTGAATAATTGTTTTTTTCTTTCTCTGTTTTGAACCCTCTGGACAACCAGTCATGAGCAGCAGTGAATCAGATGTAAGCCCGGAAGAGCGTATTAGACTTTTGAATGAGCGTATCCAACAGCTGGAGACTGATAATCAGCATTTGCGTTCCAACATTGATCAAGGTAATGCTGCTGTACCCAGGGCTTCTGATACTCCTGTTAATTCTGGTGTGACTGAGGTGAGTGGGGCTTCAGGGGCTGGTACCTCCAGTACAACCAGCAGAGCTGAACGCTACATTTACTTGCCAAGAGAGAGAAAATGTCCTAGGTTTTCGGGGAAAAATACAGATGCCTTGCCGGTGGAGGAGTGGGTTGAGGAGGCCCGGAGGTCCTTAGAAGTACGACCCATGTCACGGGCAGAGCAGGCCTTGTTTCTGTATGACTTGTTGGATGGTGAAGCAAAAAATGAGATTAAGTTCCGCCCTTACGCAGAGCGAAGTGACCCAGACAAGATACTGGCTGTGTTAACTGATATTTTTGGTTGTTCTAAGTCGTTTATCTCTCTCCAGAAACAATTTTTTCAGCGTAAGCAATTAGAGGGAGAGTCCATTCGAGAGTTTTCTCATGCCCTGCTGGCCTTGATGGAGGCGATAAAGCGTAACAACCCCCGCGGTATCCCAAATCCAGATGCCCTACTTAGAGATCAGTTTATTGAGCATGTACGGGATGGGCTGTTAAGACGGGAACTTAAGAAGTCCGTTAGACTTAACCCGGATGTTTCTTTTCTTGTGATGCGTGGTGAGGCCATTCGTTGGGTAGAGGATGGGGAGCGTGTTTGTACACCACGCCCTCGTTCCTACTCTTGTGACTCGCAGGCCTTGCTGGTGAGTGAGTGTCGAGCTGACAGCCACGCCGTTACTGTTAAACCACAGGATGACCTGTCAGAAATGAAAGAAAGCTTACGAAAGCAGCAGACACAGTTAGATACCATTATGCAGCTCCTGGCCTCCTCACACTCACCCACCATGCATGGCCAGGGCCCCACAGGACCCCCTCGTAGGCCATATCGTTTTCAACCCGACGGTAAGCCCATATGTTTGCTCTGTGGACAACCCAATCACATTGCTCGTTTTTGTCGGGCTGATCTCTCGAGTAGTTCGGGGCCAATCATGAGTGGGAGGGTGGCTGTGCAGGGTGGCGAAGCTGGGGAAGCGGCCGCCGCCTCTGGGCCACAGGGAAACTAGTCCCCTCTGGTGCAGAGAGTCGGCCGTCAGAAGGGGACTTTCACGGCTCAATCATGACTGAAAAACATTCCAACCTTATCGGGTCTTGCCCTGTAGTTGAAGTGAAGATGGGAGGGGTAAGAGTTTCATGTTTACTTGATACAGGCTCAATGGTAACCACTTTGAGCGAGAGTTTCTTTAAGCGCCATTTTCAGTCTGGGGACGACGGACAGTTACAGAAGTGTAATTGGCTACAGTTAAGGGCAGCTAATGGACTAGAAATCCCGTACCTTGGCTACTTGGAGCTAGATATTACAGTTCTGGGTAGGGTCCTACCCGGTATGGGCGTTCTCGTGGTTCGAGACCCCCCATATTCGGGTAGCGTCGCCAAGGCTCCTGGTCTGTTGGGTATGAATGTAATTGGTGGGTGTTATGGGGAACTCTTCCAGCAGCATGGTCCCACTCTATTTCAGTCTTCCATCATACAAAGGGCGAGCGAGGGGTGGAAGGACGCATTGTCCGAGTGTCACAAATTGGACTGTCTACCGGAAACGGGGCGTCTGGGGCGTGTTAAAGTAGGCGGGCGTTCGTCCGTGCGGGTTCCAGCTGGGTCACTGCAGATGGCAGCCGCCACCTGTGCTACACATGTGGGTCGCGCCTTGCGTTCTGTGTTGTTCGAGCCTACCACTAGCCTACTGCCAGCTGGCCTCTTGGCCTCCAAAGCTTATCTCTCGGTGGAGGACGGGAGGGTGTGGGTGCCTATAGTCAATGTTGGTGCGCAAGATGTGTGGTTACCGCGCCGAGCCACCTTGGGTGAAGTGTTTGCGGTAGAACTTAAGACTGGGACGGCGGTCACACTGGAGAGAGACGGGGAGACTGAATGTGTCGTACAAGTCAATACAGTCCAGGCGCAGCAGGTCCCCCTTGATTTGTCTGCCGTCTCGTGGCCCAGCCTCAGCCCTGACCAAGATCAGAAGAGTAGAGAACTTCTTCAGAAGTATAGTTGTGTGTTCAGTCAGGGTGAGGGAGACATCGGGTGTACTGACCTGGTGCAGCACGAGATTCCATTGCTAGATAACGCCCCTGTGAGGCAACGTTACCGTAGACTTCCGCCCTCTCAGTATGACTTGGTTAGGACTCACATTGGCGAGCTATTGGACAGGGGGGTGGTGCGGGTGAGCTGCAGCCCCTACTCTTCCCCCATTGTGGTGGTGCAGAAAAAGGATGGTACTATTCGGTTGTGTGTGGATTACCGGCAGTTAAATGCACAGACACGAAAAGATGCCTTTCCTCTCCCTCGAATAGAAGAATCGCTGGATGCTTTGACGGGGGCCACCTTCTTTTCCACCCTTGATTTGGCTTCAGGATATAATCAAGTGTCAATGGCTGAGCATGACAAGGCTAAAACCGCTTTCTGCACACCCTTTGGACTGTTTGAATTTAATAGGATGCCCTTCGGCTTATGCAACGCTCCTGGGACTTTTCAACGTCTCATGGAGCGCATATTTGGCGACGAACGGTTCCATTCTTTACTGCTATATCTTGACGATATAGTGGTGTTTTCCAGCGACTTCAAATCACATCTACAACGTCTCGAGTTGGTGTTTGAGAGACTGAAGCATCACAACCTAAAACTGAAACTCAAGAAATGCTGTTTTTTTCAGTCAGAGGTTAAGTACCTTGGCCATGTCATCTCAGCCGCAGGGGTGTCGACCGACCCAGAGAAGATCAGGGCCGTTGAAGAGTGGAGGCGTCCACGGACTTTGACCGAGTTACGGTCATTCCTAGGTTTTGCCTCCTACTATAGGCGTTTCGTGGAGGGCTTCGCTCGGTTGGCGGCCCCTTTACATAGAGTAGTGGGGGCGTTGCAGGGCTCCAAGAAGAGGCGTGGATCGAGCTCACTGGAGGGACACTGGGACGATGACTGTGAAGCTGCATTCAGAGGGTTGAAGTGTAGGCTAGTTAGCACACCTGTACTGCTGTATGCAGACTTTTCCAAACCATTCATCTTGGAGACCGATGCGAGTCATGCCGGTCTGGGGGCGGTACTGTCGCAAGAACATGAGGGCAAGAGGAGACCTGTGGCATTCGCAAGCCGGGGGCTACATGCGTCCGAGCGCAATATGTCCAACTACAGTGCTATGAAATTGGAACTACTGGCCTTGAAATGGTCAGTTACCGAAAAGTTCAGGGAGTATCTACTAGGCACCAAGTTTACAGTGTATACTGACAACAACCCTCTTAGTTATCTGCAAACGGCCAAGTTAGGTGCTGTAGAACAACGTTGGGCCTCACAACTAGCGCTGTTCGACTTTGACATAAAGTACCGTTCTGGAGTTCTGAACAAGAATGCAGATGCCCTGTCTCGCTTGACCGACCCACCGGCCCCAGCTTCTATGTCGGAGATGGCTCCGGGAACAGCCATTCCGTTGGTGCTTCAGCGGGCTCAGCCCAGTGTCCATCCTGTTAGTCCCCACGCTGCTTCTTGTGGGACTATCGACGCCTTTCCCGTTCGAGGCAAACCGGAGCTTAAAGCTCTACAGGCTGCAGACCCAGTCCTGGCCCCCGTCCTGGGATACTGGCAGAGGGGGCGGAAACCGACAGCCGATGAGCGCAAGCTGGAATCGGCGGATGTACTTAAGCTTCTTCGACAGTGGCCTAGGCTCCAGGCCCGGGATGGTGTTCTGTATCGGCGGGTACGACTACCAGGGGACGCCGTCGAAACCCTTCAGTTGCTGTTGCCCCGGTCACTTCGGAGTGAGGTGTTCTCGGCCTTGCACAACGATCACGGCCATCAGGGTGGGGAGAGAACCGGTCGGCTCATACGAGAGCGTTGTTATTGGCCGGGCCTTCAGAAGGATCTGGAACAGTGGTGTTCGAAGTGCGAGCGGTGTATCGTGTCTAAGGGGGGTCAGCCCAAACTGAGGACTTTTCCGGGCCATCTTCTCGCTTCCAAACCCTTGGAGGTAATTGCGCTCGACTTCACCCTCCTAGAACGAGCTAGTGATGGGCAAGAAAATGTATTGGTTATTACCGACGTGTTCTCAAAGTTTACTCAAGCTTACCCTACACCTAATCAGAAAGCAAATACAGTGGCCCGTATTCTAACAGAGAAATGGTTCTATTCTTACGGTGTCCCGAAACGCATCCATTCCGACCAAGGGAGAAGTTTCGAGAATGACCTTCTGAGGAGCTTGTGTACTCTTTACGGGGTGCAGAAGAGCCGCACTACCCCCTATCATCCCCAGGGGAATGGCCAATGCGAGCGGTTCAACCGCACCCTGCATGACCTCCTGCGTACGCTCCCACCAGCGAAGAAGAGACAGTGGCCAAAACACCTTCCCCAAGTAGTCTTTGCTTACAACACCACCGTGCATTCTTCTACTGGATACTCCCCCTATGAACTCATGTTTGGGCGCAAACCTTTCTTACCCGTGGATGCCCTCCTGGGTTTCCATGATTGCGATGGGGAAGGCTCTGTTGAGGATTGGGTACAAGAACATCAAGAACGCCTCAGAGTGGCATATGATCTTGCCGGGCGCCATCTGGAGGAGGCAGCTGCGAAAAGAGCTAGTTGTCAGCCCCAGGCCAACGCAGAGCTTCTCCCGGTGGGCACCATTGTCTATCGACGAAATCATGTGCAAGGCCGAAATAAGATTCAGGACGTATGGGGCCCAGTCAAGTATCGAGTGGTCAGATGCTTGGATGATGAGGGTAGAGTCTACGCCATCTGTCCCGTAGAGGGGGAAGGACCAGTGAAGAACATCCATCGCACGGAGTTACGGGTCTGTTCCCCCTGCCCCGGGCCAGAGCCAGGGCCCAGCGCAGGGACACCAGAAAGAGGCACTGAGTCGGGTGCGTCTAACCAGGAAGACGAGTCAGAGGAGGATACAGAGTGGTTGGTGCCGGCAACACCAATCCAACAACAGGAGTTCATGGGGCCCAGTATAGCATCCCCAGTCAGAGTAGCTGACCCACCTGCACCGGGTGCAGAACAACACGAGTCCCCTACGGTCCCCGTTTCGCCACCACAAGATGTAGGAAGGCCATTGGTGGAAGATGACGTGTCCGCCGAGGTTATCCCCCGTCGGTCATCTAGGGCACAACGGGGTTGCCACTCAAACCCACACCGATTACCTCGATCTGTGGCCGCGGTGGGGGGTGAGGAAGGGGCTGCGGCTCACCCGTCAGAGGGGCCTCCCAGGTCTGTTTAAGCTAGTAGGTCAGGGTGCGAGGTTGGGTCACCGGGACGGTTCCATTCCAAGGTGGGGGTGTATGTGACCGGTGGTCATGCTGAACTTTTATTCTGACGGGGTAAACGACACTCCCCTTTCCTTCCGGTATGTAGCTTAAGTCATCGCGGTGGTAGCTAGCTAGCAGACGCTGTGTTTTTGATGCTGTCGAGTGCAGCGTTGGCACGCCGCTCTCTCTGTCCCTCCAGTTTGTGGTTGAGCCATCGTACGGGAAAGGTAGGCGTCCTTCTCGGTTGATTCATTGCTCTTTTGGTGCATTGTAATGTACTTAGTTTGTTGGTTACTGACGCCATTTAACTTAATCGCAGCCCTGTCCATCCGCAACTGGCGTGAACCCAGCTGGCAGTCGGCTACTGTTCTGGAGCTTGTATGCCGAGCTCGGCAAACTCGAGGTAAAGTTGCGGTCCGTACGTTTCTCTCATGTGTTATGCGAACGTAGTCTCTGTTGTGACTGATGTAATGTTACTCTATCGCAGTATCACTGGTGGCGTGCTTCCACTTCGTGCCCTTTGTGGTTGACTACTTGCGTGCCGCTTCGAGAGAACCAAAGGTAATGTCGTGTTTTCTCTGTCGGCATGTGCCTGAATCTGGCATTTTTTTATTTAGCGTTTATTGATTTGACTTGCATGTGCCACAGTTTCCTTGATGCACGGTACCCAGCTGGAACCCGGCGTGACCCATATCCCGACTTGCGCTTGGCAGACCTGATCTGGAGGTAATGCCTTCATTTTTTGTAAGAGATGCTTAGCACTTGACTTGTGTAGGGAGTTGTGTGGGGTGGGAGTGGGGGTGCTCCGCAGGTGTGATGGCGGGACTGGCGGCGTGGTGCTTTTGATATCGCGTTGTGGTGTCGCGGTTGCACCTGTGGGAGCGCCCGCATTTCCACAATACACAACTCCTGCTTAATTGATTTATAAACGCCGTTTCTAATGGTAACTTTCTCGTTAAATGTACATAGGAGGAGTTGGTGCCTTCGACTACACTGATGCAGTGTCACTAGAGAAGGGGGGCATCACTGTTCTTTTCCCAACCTTTTTCTTTTTTTGTCCTATTGTGAAAGTGATTTATCCTATGCAGCCTTTCACTTTGTAACGTCCGAGACGAAGGGGCTCGTGTAGGTTTCACTCTAACATCCAAGACGAAGGGGCTTGTGTAATTTTCACTCTAACATCCAAGACTAAGGGGCTCGTGTACGTTTCTACTTAGTAACATCCAAGACGAAGGGGCTTGTGTAGGTTTTTCACTCTAACATCCGAGACGAAGGGGCTCGTGTAAGTTTCTACTTAGTAACTGCCAAGACGGAGCTTGTGTATATGATTAGGGTATGAACACTGAAGTATTACTGGGAGACGCATCTTAAACCCCAGAATCCTTTTTGGAACCTGTACTTGCTGTAGGGAGAGACCAAATACGTGTGTCTAACAAGTGTGTGTGTGTGTGTGTGTGTGTGTGTGCGGTGGCCATTACCAGTTTTGCCCTTTTGGCAGTTTTGTTTTCTTTTGTTATCAGTGTGGGGATTCTGTGTTATTTTGGTTTGTTATTTTTTTATTGTGATTTACTAACTTTGTTTGCAGTGCAATTTTTGTTATTTGGTCTACCTCTCGTGCAACTAGCACATTTGCACAATTTTGTATATTGAGATGACGTGCCTTTAGGTACTGTAAATGTTCATATGCTCTATTTTTATATTTGACTGAGCCCGTGAGGCATATTTTCAGAAAGAAGAGATTCATTACGAAAAGAAAGAAAATAAAAAGAACTCTGGATTGTATGACAGTTGTATCTCTTGTTATTCACCAACCTGTTGCGGGGAAAGTCAAAT
This sequence comes from Engraulis encrasicolus, assembly GCF_034702125.1. Lineage (NCBI taxonomy): Eukaryota > Metazoa > Chordata > Actinopteri > Clupeiformes > Engraulidae > Engraulis > Engraulis encrasicolus. The sequence continues at coordinate 103,463 of NW_026944680.1, forward strand.
CAAGTGTTTGATGGTTGGGTTCTCTCACCCTAACAAATGAGAGTGGCGTAGTCACTAAACATCTCAAAAACATTTTAAAATATTAAAAATATAACAAAATATTACGGTAAAGAGAACGCAGGTCACATTTGGCAGTAGTCGGCAAAGGATAACTAAGTGGATACAGCTGTCTGCAATTGTTAGTGGTGGGTTCTGTATGCATTTTGTTTTTTTTGTTTTGTTGGGAAAGGGGCAGTGATTACCCCCAGCCAGCGGAGGGCCCCACTGACGATCACCAGCAGGGCAATCCGGAAGAGGACACATCCTCCCCCGTTCCATTTGCAAGTGTGTGCCCCTGAATCTTTTTTTTTTTCGTTTTGAAACCCTTTTGACAACCAGTCATGAGCAGCAGTGAATCAGATGTAAGCCCGGAAGAGCGTATTAGACTTTTGAATGAGCGTATCCAACAGCTGGAGACTGATAATCAGCATTTGCGTTCCAACATTGATCAAGGTAATGCTGCTGTACCCAGGGCTTCTGATACTCCTGTTAATTCTGGTGTGACTGAGGTGAGTGGGGCTTCAGGGGCTGGTACCTCCAGTACAACCAGCAGAGCTGAACGCTACATTTACTTGCCAAGAGAGAGAAAATGTCCTAGGTTTTCGGGGAAAAATACAGATGCCTTGCCGGTGGAGGAGTGGGTTGAGGAGGCCCGGAGGTCCTTAGAAGTACGACCCATGTCACGGGCAGAGCAGGCCTTGTTTCTGTATGACTTGTTGGATGGTGATGCAAAAAATGAGATTAAGTTCCGCCCTTACGCAGAGCGAAGTGACCCAGACAAGATACTGGCTGTGTTAACTGATATTTTTGGTTGTTCTAAGTCGTTTATCTCTCTCCAGAAACAATTTTTTCAGCGTAAGCAATTAGAGGGAGAGTCCATTCGAGAGTTTTCTCATGCCCTGCTGGCCTTGATGGAGGCGATAAAGCGTAACAACCCCCGCGGTATCCCAAATCCAGATGCCCTACTTAGAGATCAGTTTATTGAGCATGTACGGGATGGGCTGTTAAGACGGGAACTTAAGAAGTCCGTTAGACTTAACCCGGATGTTTCTTTTCTTGTGATGCGTGGTGAGGCCATTCGTTGGGTAGAGGATGGGGAGCGTGTTTGTACACCACGCCCTCGTTCCTACTCTTGTGACTCGCAGGCCTTGCTGGTGAGTGAGTGTCGAGCTGACAGCCACGCCGTTACTGTTAAACCACAGGATGACCTGTCAGAAATGAAAGAAAGCTTACGAAAGCAGCAGACACAGTTAGATACCATTATGCAGCTCCTGGCCTCCTCACACTCACCCACCATGCATGGCCAGGGCCCCACAGGACCCCCTCGTAGGCCATATCGTTTTCAACCCGACGGTAAGCCCATATGTTTGCTCTGTGGACAACCCAATCACATTGCTCGTTTTTGTCGGGCTGATCTCTCGAGTAGTTCGGGGCCAATCATGAGTGGGAGGGTGGCTGTGCAGGGTGGCGAAGCTGGGGAAGCGGCCGCCGCCTCTGGGCCACAGGGAAACTAGTCCCCTCTGGTGCAGAGAGTCGGCCGTCAGAAGGGGACTTTCACGGCTCAATCATGACTGAAAAACATTCCAACCTTATCGGGTCTTGCCCTGTAGTTGAAGTGAAGATGGGAGGGGTAAGAGTTTCATGTTTACTTGATACAGGCTCAATGGTAACCACTTTGAGCGAGAGTTTCTTTAAGCGCCATTTTCAGTCTGGGGACGACGGACAGTTACAGAAGTGTAATTGGCTACAGTTAAGGGCAGCTAATGGACTAGAAATCCCGTACCTTGGCTACTTGGAGCTAGATATTACAGTTCTGGGTAGGGTCCTACCCGGTATGGGCGTTCTCGTGGTTCGAGACCCCCCATATTCGGGTAGCGTCGCCAAGGCTCCTGGTCTGTTGGGTATGAATGTAATTGGTGGGTGTTATGGGGAACTCTTCCAGCAGCATGGTCCCACTCTATTTCAGTCTTCCATCATACAAAGGGCGAGCGAGGGGTGGAAGGACGCATTGTCCGAGTGTCACAAATTGGACTGTCTACCGGAAACGGGGCGTCTGGGGCGTGTTAAAGTAGGCGGGCGTTCGTCCGTGCGGGTTCCAGCTGGGTCACTGCAGATGGCAGCCGCCACCTGTGCTACACATGTGGGTCGCGCCTTGCGTTCTGTGTTGTTCGAGCCTACCACTAGCCTACTGCCAGCTGGCCTCTTGGCCTCCAAAGCTTATCTCTCGGTGGAGGACGGGAGGGTGTGGGTGCCTATAGTCAATGTTGGTGCGCAAGATGTGTGGTTACCGCGCCGAGCCACCTTGGGTGAAGTGTTTGCGGTAGAACTTAAGACTGGGACGGCGGTCACACTGGAGAGAGACGGGGAGACTGAATGTGTCGTACAAGTCAATACAATCCAGGCGCAGCAGGTCCCCCTTGATTTGTCTGCCGTCTCGTGGCCCAGCCTCAGCCCTGACCAAGATCAAAAGAGTAGAGAACTTCTTCAGAAGTACAGTTGTGTGTTCAGTCAGGATGAGGGAGACATCGGGTGTACTGACCTGGTGCAGCACGAGATTCCATTGCTAGATAACGCCCCTGTGAGGCAACGTTACCGTAGACTTCCGCCCTCTCAGTATGACTTGGTTAGGACTCACATTGGCGAGCTATTGGACAGGGGGGTGGTGCGGGTGAGCTGCAGCCCCTACTCTTCCCCCATTGTGGTGGTGCAGAAAAAGGATGGTACTATTCGGTTGTGTGTGGATTACCGGCAGTTAAATGCACAGACACGAAAAGATGCCTTTCCTCTCCCTCGAATAGAAGAATCGCTGGATGCTTTGACGGGGGCCACCTTCTTTTCCACCCTTGATTTGGCTTCAGGATATAATCAAGTGTCAATGGCTGAGCATGACAAGGCTAAAACCGCTTTCTGCACACCCTTTGGACTGTTTGAATTTAATAGGATGCCCTTCGGCTTATGCAACGCTCCTGGGACTTTTCAACGTCTCATGGAGCGCATATTTGGCGACGAACGGTTCCATTCTTTACTGCTATATCTTGACGATATAGTGGTGTTTTCCAGCGACTTCAAATCACATCTACAACGTCTCGAGTTGGTGTTTGAGAGACTGAAGCATCACAACCTAAAACTGAAACTCAAGAAATGCTGTTTTTTTCAGTCAGAGGTTAAGTACCTTGGCCATGTCATCTCAGCCGCAGGGGTGTCGACCGACCCAGAGAAGATCAGGGCCGTTGAAGAGTGGAGGCGTCCACGGACTTTGACCGAGTTACGGTCATTCCTAGGTTTTGCCTCCTACTATAGGCGTTTCGTGGAGGGCTTCGCTCGGTTGGCGGCTCCTTTACATAGAGTAGTGGGGGCGTTGCAGGGCTCCAAGAAGAAGCGTGGATCGAGCTCACTGGAGGGACACTGGGACGATGACTGTGAAGCTGCATTCAGAGGGTTGAAGTGTAGGCTAGTTAGCACACCTGTACTGCTGTATGCAGACTTTTCCAAACCATTCATCTTGGAGACCGATGCGAGTCATGCCGGTCTGGGGGCGGTACTGTCGCAAGAACATGAGGGCAAGAGGAGACCTGTGGCATTCGCAAGCCGGGGGCTACATGCGTCCGAGCGCAATATGTCCAACTACAGTGCTATGAAATTGGAACTACTGGCCTTGAAATGGTCAGTTACCGAAAAGTTCAGGGAGTATCTACTAGGCACCAAGTTTACAGTGTATACTGACAACAACCCTCTTAGTTATCTGCAAACGGCCAAGTTAGGTGCTGTAGAACAACGTTGGGCCTCACAACTAGCGCTGTTCGACTTTGACATAAAGTACCGTTCTGGAGTTCTGAACAAGAATGCGGATGCCCTGTCTCGCTTGCCCGATCCACCGGCCCCAGCTTCTATGTCGGAGATGGCTCCGGGAACAGCCATTCCGTTGGTGCTTCAGCGGGCTCAGCCCAGTGTCCATCCTGTTAGTCCCCACGCTGCTTCTTGTGGGACTATCGACGCCTTTCCCGTTCGAGGCAAACCGGAGCTTAAAGCTCTACAGGCTGCAGACCCAGTCCTGGCCCCCGTCCTGGGATACTGGCAGAGGGGGCGGAAACCGACAGCCGATGAGCGCAAGCTGGAATCGGCGGATGTACTTAAGCTTCTTCGACAGTGGCCTAGGCTCCAGGCCCGGGATGGTGTTCTGTATCGGCGGGTACGACTACCAGGGGACGCCGTCGAAACCCTTCAGTTGCTGTTGCCCCGGTCACTTCGGAGTGAGGTGTTCTCGGCCTTGCACAACGATCACGGCCATCAGGGTGGGGAGAGAACCGGTCGGCTCATACGAGAGCGTTGTTATTGGCCGGGCCTTCAGAAGGATCTGGAACAGTGGTGTTCGAAGTGCGAGCGGTGTATCGTGTCTAAGGGGGGTCAGCCCAAACTGAGGACTTTTCCGGGCCATCTTCTCGCTTCCAAACCCTTGGAGGTAATTGCGCTCGACTTCACCCTCCTAGAACGAGCTAGTGATGGGCAAGAAAATGTATTGGTTATTACCGACGTGTTCTCAAAGTTTACTCAAGCTTACCCTACACCTAATCAGAAAGCAAATACAGTGGCCCGTATTCTAACAGAGAAATGGTTCTATTCTTACGGTGTCCCGAAACGCATCCATTCCGACCAAGGGAGAAGTTTCGAGAATGACCTTCTGAGGAGCTTGTGTACTCTTTACGGGGTGCAGAAGAGCCGCACTACCCCCTATCATCCCCAGGGGAATGGCCAATGCGAGCGGTTCAACCGCACCCTGCATGACCTCCTGCGTACGCTCCCGCCAGCGAAGAAGAGACAGTGGCCAAAACACCTTCCCCAAGTAGTCTTTGCTTACAACACCACCGTGCATTCTTCTACTGGATACTCCCCCTATGAACTCATGTTTGGGCGCAAACCTTTCTTACCCGTGGATGCCCTCCTGGGTTTCCATGATTGCGATGGGGAAGGCTCTGTTGAGGATTGGGTACAAGAACATCAAGAACGCCTCAGAGTGGCATATGATCTTGCCGGGCGCCATCTGGAGGAGGCAGCTGCGAAAAGAGCTAGTTGTCAGCCCCAGGCCAACGCAGAGCTTCTCCCGGTGGGCACCATTGTCTATCGACGAAATCATGTGCAAGGCCGAAATAAGATTCAGGACGTATGGGGCCCAGTCAAGTATCGAGTGGTCAGATGCTTGGATGATGAGGGTAGAGTCTACGCCATCTGTCCCGTAGAGGGGGAAGGACCAGTGAAGAACATCCATCGCACGGAGTTACGGGTCTGTTCCCCCTGCCCCGGGCCAGAGCCAGGGCCCAGCGCAGGGACACCAGAAAGAGGCACTGAGTCGGGTGCGTCTAACCAGGAAGACGAGTCAGAGGAGGATACAGAGTGGTTGGTGCCGGCAACACCAATCCAACAACAGGAGTTCATGGGGCCCAGTATAGCATCCCCAGTCAGAGTAGCTGACCCACCTGCACCGGGTGCAGAACAACACGAGTCCCCTACGGTCCCCGTTTCGCCACCACAAGATGTAGGAAGGCCATTGGTGGAAGATGACGTGTCCGCCGAGGTTATCCCCCGTCGGTCATCTAGGGCACAACGGGGTTGCCACTCAAACCCACACCGATTACCTCGATCTGTGGCCGCGGTGGGGGGTGAGGAAGGGGCTGCGGCTCACCCGTCAGAGGGGCCTCCCAGGTCTGTTTAAGCTAGTAGGTCAGGGTGCGAGGTTGGGTCACCGGGACGGTTCCATTCCAAGGTGGGGGTGTATGTGACCGGTGGTCATGCTGAACTTTTATTCTGACGGGGTAAACGACACTCCCCTTTCCTTCCGGTATGTAGCTTAAGTCATCGCGGTGGTAGCTAGCTAGCAGACGCTGTGTTTTTGATGCTGTCGAGTGCAGCGTTGGCACGCCGCTCTCTCTGTCCCTCCAGTTTGTGGTTGAGCCATCGTACGGGAAAGGTAGGCGTCCTTCTCGGTTGATTCATTGCTCTTTTGGTGCATTGTAATGTACTTAGTTTGTTGGTTACTGACGCCATTTAACTTAATCGCAGCCCTGTCCATCCGCAACTGGCGTGAACCCAGCTGGCAGTCGGCTACTGTTCTGGAGCTTGTATGCCGAGCTCGGCAAACTCGAGGTAAAGTTGCGGTCCGTACGTTTCTCTCATGTGTTATGCGAACGTAGTCTCTGTTGTGACTGATGTAATGTTACTCTATCGCAGTATCACTGGTGGCGTGCTTCCACTTCGTGCCCTTTGTGGTTGACTACTTGCGTGCCGCTTCGAGAGAACCAAAGGTAATGTCGTGTTTTCTCTGTCGGCATGTGCCTGAATCTGGCATTTTTTTATTTAGCGTTTATTGATTTGACTTGCATGTGCCACAGTTTCCTTGATGCACGGTACCCAGCTGGAACCCGGCGTGACCCATATCCCGACTTGCGCTTGGCAGACCTGATCTGGAGGTAATGCCTTCATTTTTTGTAAGAGATGCTTAGCACTTGACTTGTGTAGGGAGTTGTGTGGGGTGGGAGTGGGGGTGCTCCGCAGGTGTGATGGCGGGACTGGCGGCGTGGTGCTTTTGATATCGCGTTGTGGTGTCGCGGTTGCACCTGTGGGAGCGCCCGCATTTCCACAATACACAACTCCTGCTTAATCGATTTATAAACGCCGTTTCTAATGGTAACTTTCTCGTTAAATGTACATAGGAGGAGTTGGTGCCTTCGACTACACTGATGCAGTATCACTAGAGAAGGGGGGCATTACTGTTCTTTTCCCAACCTTTTTCTTTTTTTGTCCTATTGTGAAAGTGATTTATCCTATGCAGCCTTTCACTTTGTAACGTCCGAGACGAAGGGGCTCGTGTAAGTTTCACTCTAACATCCAAGACGAAGGGGCTTGTGTAATTTTCACTCTAACATCCAAGACGAAGGGGCTCGTGTACGTTTCTACTTAGTAACATCCAAGACGAAGGGGCTTGTGTAGGTTTTTCACTCTAACATCCGAGACGAAGGGGCTCGTGTAAGTTTCTACTTAGTAACTGCCAAGACGGAGCTTGTGTATATGATTAGGGTATGAACACTGAAGTATTACTGGGAGACGCATCTTAAACCCCAGAATCCTTTTTGGAACCTGTACTTGCTGTAGGGAGAGACCAAATACGTGTGTCTAACAAGTGTGTGTGTGTGTGTGTGTGTGTGTGTGTGTGTGTGTGTGCGGTGGCCATTACCAATTTTGCCCCTTTGGCAGTTTTGTTTTCTTTTGTTATCAGTGTGGGGATTTTGTGTGTTATTTTGGTTTGTTATTTTTTTTATTGTGATTTACTAACTTTGTTTGCAGTGCAATTTTTTTGTTATTTTGGTCTACCTCTCGTGCAACTAGCACATTTGCACATTTTGTATATTGAGATGACGTGCCTTTAGGTACTGTAAATGTTCATATGCTATATTTTTATATGTGACTGAGCCCGTGAGGCATATTTTCAGAAGGAGATTCATTACGAAAAGAAAGAAAATAAAAAGAACTCTGGATTGTATGACAGTTGTATCTCTTGTTATTCACCAACCTGTTGCGGGGAAAGTCAAATCAAGTGTTTGATGGTTGGGTTCTCTCACCCTAACAAATGAGAGTGGCGTAGTCACTAAACATCTTAAAAATATTAAAAATCTTAAAAAAAATATTACGGTAAAGAGAACGCAGGTCACAATTGGTTAGGGGAGTTGGGAAATGGGTGAGATGTTCAGAGAATTGTGTGTGCAGTTCCAGAACTTGTGTGGATGCAATCGAGAAAAACTGTAAGACAAAGGTGTGGATGCCAGCTCTACCTTCAATGCTCAGGAATGCAAATCTAGACAGCATCCAGGCGTGACAATCAGTGTTGCCAGATGTACGATAATTATCGTATTAAAGGATTCAAGGATATTTATTTGTCATGTACATAGAGACACTTTCATGTCACTTGTAATGAAATGAATAGGCGGTGCAAAACAAGTGTGCAGAAGAAGGGTGAAGAGATAAAATAAGAGATAAAATAAAAATAAAAGGTGTGTGTGTGTGTGTGTGTGTGTGTGTGTGTGTGTGTGTGTGTGTGTGTGTGTGTGTGTGTGTGTGTGTGTGTGTGTGTGTTCAATCAAAGTAATTAGGAGGAATTCAGTAAGCAAATGGCATGAGGAAAAAAAGCTCTTTCTCAGTCTCTCAGTTCTAGCTCTGTGACAGCACAGTCACCTTCCATATCTCAGTTTTTTTAAATAGTCCATATCCTGGGTGTGACTGGTCTTTGAGAATGTCATGGGCCCTAGATAGCACTCTCTTTGTGTATATGTCTTTCACTGCAGGCAGAGGTTGACGAATACAGCGCTCAGCAGAGCGCACTATCCTTTGTAGTTCTTTCTGTTCACGCACTGTGGCGTTTCCTGTTAAGATGTTCTCCACTGCTGAGGAGTAAAAGGCTTTTAGAATGGGTGTGGAAACATTTAACTTTTTCAACAAGCGCAGAAAGTACAGTCTCTGCCTGGATTTCTTATTGATGTGTGTGTTGTTTGTCCATTTTAAGTCATTTGTGATGTGAACACCAAGGTATTTAAAGCACTCTACCCTCTCAACTGGTTGTTTGCAGATGGAAAGTGGAGTGTAGTTTCCTCTCTTTTTCTGAATGTACCATCAATTTGTCATTTTTGTTGTACGATCAAAAAACATGATGTGCAATAATTTCAGAGTTGTCATTCAGTTCATTTAGATGCCTTGAAACAACAATTTTAGTCTTGTATGATAATTTCCTCCCCAAAAACGATAATTCTGAGGTTTTGGTACGATAATTCAACAGCCGTGGCTCAGTGGTTATAGCGCTGGGTTGGCAACCCAAGGGTTCCCGGTTCAATGCCCGACCAGACCACGGCTGAAGTGCCCATGAGCAAGGCACCTAACCCCCACACAGCTTCCCGGGCGCCGCTCAGCAGGCAGCCAACTGCTACGGACTAGTGTGTGTACTTCAATGTGATTCACTAGTCCAAATGGGATAAATGCAGACATAGGATTTCCCCAAGGGGACCAAAATTGGCTCCAATCCAAATTGGCTCCAATTGGCTTCATTATTTTCCATCTGGCAACACTGGTGACAATCGACCTGCATTGCTCTCATCCCCCTGTTCTTACATGGGCAGTCCCAGCCAAAACCACTTTCCCCCACCCCTGGGTGGATGAGGTGTGTCATGTGATCGTGTTGTGCGTATCTAAATGTACTAACCTCACCCTACTGTAACAACACACACAATTTAAGCAATGGTCTGATATCTCGTAGAGCAAAACTTATTCATTTGTGTTGTTCAGCCTCTCCTCACTTGTCTGAGGTTATGAAAACGAGGAGTTACAGTATGTCTCCTCAAAATTTGACGAGGATGTTAAATCTTTATTGGTGTATTACAAGTTTACAAGTTTATTTATTTAAAAAAGGACAATTTATTACCAGCATTTAAAAAATGCTAAATACACAAGATTATACCCATGAGGCTAATTTCCATCTTTGGTCCCTTGATAGGTTTGATTCCCACCTTACCTCTTATCTCCTGACACCTCCATCGTCTTTTAATACAGTTTTGATGTAGATTTAATGCTTCGCTTAGGTGCTTAGGTATTTACCACCAACAACTTGTGAGTATTCATGATGACTTGGCAATTGGCATATTATGTTCAGACATGAATAGGTGGATCTTCATAATCATATTGAATAAACAATCATGGGCATCTTTGGCTTCAAAACACACTGCACTTTTGGTCAGACCAGTACATTTTAATTTATTCACAACATCACTTAATTTTAAATTACATAAGACACAGAAAGTTTAACGTATGAACAAAATGGGCCTTGAAAGGGTTAAATCTGACAGCGCCAGGCGATATTGGAGGGGGAGTCACCTCATCCCTGAAATGCTTAAATATCAGTCATAGTTACAGTTCTCAGCCCTCAAAGGGTTACATATTATAGAGTCGGGCGTTATTTGTTGGAGTAAAGCTTAAGTAAACACACACACACACACACACACACACTACCTCACCCCTCAAAGGTTAAATACAGTATGATTGAGCCGGGCATTATTGGACCAAAGCTAAAATATTCACCTCTGAAAGGGTTCAATCTTATAGAGCCCCGTGTTATTGAGGACTCCTATGGACTTTAATTGAGTGAATGTCATGTCTTCACACCATCATTTGCTTTTCAAGTACAATTACACGAGACACTGAAAGTTTAACAGGATAGAGAAATGGCTTTGAGAGGGTTAAATCTGAGCCAGTTTTTGAGGGGGAGGGACATTCTTCAAAGTGTCAAATATGTAATGAAATCCAGAGCACATGCGAAACGTAATCAGGATTTAGCTTGACTGACCATGTGTTATTGAGGGGTTGGGGGGATTCATCCCTCAAATGGTTAAATATTATAGAGCCATGTGTTATTCAGGTTCCCTATGGTCTTGGCTCTGGCCATGGCCTGGCCCTGTGGGAGCCTCAGTCGTACCCCGCTGCCTACAGGCCTCTGGAAGCCTTGGCCCTGTCGGTCCAGGGGCGACGGTCCGGCTCGGGGCAGAGACATCTCTACCTTGGTCAGACGTCGGTCCAGCGTGCGCACTACAGGTGAGGTGTTATGAACTTGAATGAATGAATGAATGTCCTCACACATCACCTAATTTTCAATTACATGAGACAGAGAAAGTTTAATAGCATAGAGAAAAGGGGTCCTCAAAGGGTTAAATATTATAGAGCCATGTGTTATTCAGGACCCCCATGGAGTTGGCCTTCAAAGGGTTACATAAGAGCCCAGTGTTATAGGGGGCCATTACGGTCTTGGACTTCAAAGGGTTAAATATTATAGAGCCATGTGTTATTGAGGTTCCCTATGGACTTGGTTCTGGCCATCATGGCCTGGTGGGAGCCTCAGTTGTACCCCGCTGCCTACAGGCCTCTGGAAGCCTTGGCCCTGTCGGTTCTGGGGCGACGGTCCGACGACCATCTTTCGCATGGTCAGACGTCCGTCCAGCGTGCGCACTACAGGTGACGTGCTGCTCACCTGGGCCAGGTTACTCACAGAGGTCAGCGACCCGAAGCCGCCGCAGGCTCGCGTGAGACCCGCAGAGCTTGACACCTGCGTCCTCTTGTCGACAGACCTGTCTCTATGGTAACGGGCCGGATGTGAGGTCACAATGGCGGCTGGTTGCCTGGGCAGCGACAGCGCAGCGCTGAAGCGGGAGTAGGACGAGGAGGATGAGGAGAGGGATGAAGTCCTGGGGCGGTTGCGGCTGCTCGGGAACAAGTCGCCTTCACCGCCGCCCCGCTCCTGGTACCTCAGCAGGTACTCTGGGTACACCTGGTGTCTCTCGAACACCACGAAGATGGAGGGGCTGGAGACGTCGTCCACACAGGTGTCGAACAGGTGGGTGCCAGGTGCTCGGCCTTCCCCTTGGCCATCCTCTTGGTCTGCCCTGGCCGGCGGGCGCACGAAGGACGGGTGACCCCGGGTGAACTCTCCCGCCAGCACGCGGCACACAAACACGGCCCTGGTGCCAGCCACACCGTCGGCTACAGCGCCCCCCTCTGGTGTGGTGTATCGATGCGCGTACGAGGCATCTCTGGCGAAGTAGCTCCCTGGCAATGACAAACACACGCACACATTTGTAATGATATCATATGACCACAGGGTGGCAGTGTGGGCTCAGTGTGGACTGGAGGCTGCTCAAGACGCAGTAGAACAACAGAACACTAACATGATGAAGACTCCAACTGAGTAACTTTTTAACTTCTTTATTGGAGAACACCCCACATCACACCATGTTTACTGCATAGCAGATGTCCAAAGCAGACTTTGAACGTTATTTTTTTTGTTTCAGTCCCAACTTGATTTTAGTTTTTTCTTTCTAAGTCAATTTTCTCATGACTGGCAGGTTTGATTTCAAACACACAGGGACACATTTAGCCGTTTAGCAGCACTATGAAATATCTGTACATTAGGTTTAGTAATTGACTCTATTTAAACAACAGAAGCAAGGCAAAATTATTCATGAAATAGACTTATGTTTACATTAAAAGAAAGTAAGGAAAGAAAAGAATGGTGTTCATAATCTTTTGTCATATTAGCACCAGTCACATAGCAGCAGTTTTTATGTGAACAAGAAATGTGATGGATGCAGAGAACGTCTGATGCAGAACTTCACACAAATAACCTTTCAAGATCTTTATTTTCATTGTATATTTCAGCAAAAACTACAACAAAATGAAACATCACAAATATCCACATTTTGCGCTAAAACAAGAATTACAAAAAATATATTAACATTATGTGTGCTCTAGAACACTGACACATTAACATTTCAGTAAACATGACAGAAATGATCAAACATTTTTTTATTTGATTGTTTACAAAAGTGTTGCCGGTGTACATGATATACACAGCTGTACTGTACATAACCTACAACATTCTGTGATACAATCAATCTCATGTGTTATTTGAGAGCTGATAGAAGTACTGGATCAAATCTGTAAATGTCTCGCTCTTGCTGTTTTCATTGGATCCTGCAGGGGTCAGTGTGGCTGACACTGAGCTCTCAGCTGCAGGAGAGGACGTCGATGCTCTCCCATTCCTGGCTGCCACAGCAGCTGAAGGTACTTGATTAGTATTCCCTGGGAAGAGCAGACGATACTGAGGGGACACAGGAGACGGTGGTGACGGCACACATGGTTGTTTGTTTTGCCCTGTCAGTGCAGGAGGGTGAAGAAGGTTGGAACTTAGAGAACTTAGAGGAGGAGGTGGAGCTGGGTTCTTCAATGTGGATGGTGGAGGAGGAGGAGGAGGAGGGTGGTGGCTGGTAGGTGGAGGCGGAGGTGAGTTGCATCTGGTGGGTGAAGGAGGAGGAGGAAGAGGGTTGTGTCTGCTGGATGGAGGAGGAGGTGGAGGTGGGTTGTGCTTGGTGGATGCAGGAAGGGGTGGAGGAGGGTTGTATCTGGTAGGAGGAGGTGGAAGTGGGTTGCACCTGGGGGAGAGAGGAGGAGGAGGAGGAGGTTGGTTGTATCTGGTAGGTGGAGGTGGAGGTGGAGGTGGGTTGTATCTGGGAGGTGGAGGTGGAGGTGGGTTGTGCCGGGCAGATGGCGGAGGTGGCACTGTGCATGAGTGAGGAATTTGGATCAGTGGTGGAGGAAGAGAAAGCTCTCCCTTCGTCCCTTTTACCTTATTTTCCAATTCCAAGATGGCTGCTGCCGGGTCAGCTTTCTCCCTGTACTGAATCAGGTACTCCGGATACACCTGGGGTTTCTCGAACACCACGAATATGGACGGGTTGGACATGCTATTCACACAGCTGTCGTAGAGCAGGCTGGGGTCGTCTTCCCTGGGTGGAGGGCGGACGTAACAGGACCTGCCTCTGGTAGACCGTCCTAGTAAGACCCTACACGCAAATATGCAGCGTGGTGCTGATGGACTCGTGTACTTGTGAGAGTACTCGGCATCTCGGGCGAAGTAACTTCCTACAGAACGATAATAATAATAGTCAGCCAAACGATATCCTTCTATGACCCGTAGTGGTGTCAACCATAATCGATTCGACAATGCATCGCGTTGCGGGGAACAAACAATTGAATTGGCAAATCCCCAATTGATGCGCCATATTTTTTCAAGTTTCAATTACTTCCTTGGGCATTTCTGCAGCAAATTAACTTATTATTATTATTATTATATAACTTATTATTGGCAGTCATGGGTGAGCGGTTAGGGCGTCAGACTTGCATCCCAGAGGTTGCCTTTTCGACTCCCGACCCGCCAGGTTGGTGTGGGGAGTAATCAACCAGTGCTCTCCCCCATCCTCCTCCATGACTGAGGTACCCTGAGCATGGTGCCGTCCCACCGCACTGCTCCCCATGGGGCGCCACTGAGGGCTGCCCCCTTGCACGGGTGAGGCATAAATGCAATTTTGTTGTGTGCAGTGTGCAGTGTTCACTTGTGTGCTGTGTCACAATGACAATGGGA
>NW_026944680.1:122500-155526 GCF_034702125.1 Engraulis encrasicolus
AAAGGTGCTATGTGTGATTGCTAATTTGTTTCTTTGTTTTGAGATTTTGGGGAAACTCCTACCCCCTACTGTGATGGGAATATGTCAACACTTGTTTGTGCTTTTGTTTTGTTTTTTAAAACAATCACATTTTATGTGAAATTCCCACTACTGAATGAGTACGCATAATACCTGTATGTCTTATAGGGGTGGCAATAGTACAAAGACATAGTCATCTGCTTGTTTGTTTATTGTGTGTTTTGTGTGTTTGTTTTTCCATATGATTTTATGTCTGTTTTACATGTTCCCTTTACTTGAATGAAACGTCACCTGTGGGGTGGCAGTAGTCTCTAGCCTAGCATGTGCAGTATATAGTACAGTAATTTGTTTATTTGGTCATTATATGTTTTGTGTGTTTGTTTTTCCATATGATTTTATGTCTGTTTTACATGTTCCCTTCCATCACATATATGCCTTGGAGGGGTGGCAGTAGTCTCGCTCTATGACCTCGCTGTCTGTGAGCATAGACCAGCCCTGACCATCCTTGAACTCCCAGCGGTACGGCAGGTGGAAATGCACCTTCACACACCTGTCTACAGGGGGCACCACCACACACATTCATTAACATTCGACTACATTGCAAATACTGTAAAAAAATATCAGAAGTTTACCAGCTGATTCAGAAATCCAAGTTAATAGGAATCCTCATTGTAAGTTATTGGAAGCTTTGACTTGAATTGAATTGCAGCTTTGTGTTCAAACAACTTACAATAAAGATTTAAATTAACTTTGAATTATGAGGCAGCTGGTAAACTTGTGATTTCCAGTTGAACCATGCTGATTTCTTTACAGTGTATGGCAGAATTAATTATCTGTATAAGTTATCATGACTTCTCACTGATAGAGTTTTTTACTGTGTAAATACATTTTGTTTCAACAAAAGTGACAATGGACAGGCAATATGTTATGTCCCTCCCGAGTAATACCCGGCATGCCTTTGCAACTTACTTCCTTGCTTGCAGAAGCTCTTGATATGAT
This sequence comes from Engraulis encrasicolus, assembly GCF_034702125.1. NCBI lineage: Eukaryota > Metazoa > Chordata > Actinopteri > Clupeiformes > Engraulidae > Engraulis > Engraulis encrasicolus. The sequence continues at coordinate 123,518 of NW_026944680.1, forward strand.
ACAGGCATATCTCGGGCTCTGCAAAATTAAATCGGATACATATCGATTAGAGGCATTTCCAAGAGAAACTCCATCCACATGTTTGATTACTTGACTTCAGACTACAGATGCCTTTGGGGGTGTTTTGGATTTGGACTTTGTTTACACTGTCGTAAATATGTATATTTACATAAAATAATGATAGAATGTAAACAGACAAATTTTATTAATTTTAACAAAATTATTAATAAATGGTACTCTACAAATACATACATAAAACTGCGGGGAGGGGGCAATTGCACCATGGGATTCAATGCTTTTCATCATGTTATCATATGATTATTAGTGGTGTCAACAATAATCAGTTCGGCAATGCATCACAATGCAGGGCTGGGAAATACATAATCAATTATTCAAATGCCATAATCGATGTGGCATATTTACTTCCGCAGACATTTCTGGTGCAAATGAACTTGCATCGTACAATCACACTGAATCGAATCAAATTGTTATCTGACGAATCATTGTCGGATTGAATCGTACAGTGCCAATGGGCAGTGCCAATGCACACGCCATACAGTATGATTATCCTATCCAGCATTACCTCTTGGTTTGCCGTGAGCACCCTGATTGGTTGAATCCCGCATGGCCAGGATATTCCGGAACACTGGCAGCAGGGACGCCACCATTCCGCTGGACAGGCCCCGCCCTTGCAGCGCTCTCATTGGGTGAGGCTCAAAGAAGTCATGTGACCTGTCACAGTCTCCCGTGTGGCAGGTGCCCCTCAGGTAGTTCTCGCACACGTGCAGCCGGCGGCAGCCATCTTTGTCAGGGCAGAAGCCAAACTCACCGGATCCTCTGTTGTACGTGAAACACACCTGAAACACACAACAAAAGAAGACAAAACACTGAAATAACACCCTCATTCTTTCCATGCCAGTTGGTGACCTGTTTAAAGAATTACTTTTGATTTATATGTCTTTTATATTTCGCCTAGGTCCCCAAAATGGCTAGGTGCGCCCCTCAGAGAGAGCAGGTGTGTGGTTCTGCATATCTCACCTGTGGCAGCAGAGTTCCGTCATTCTGCAGGAGCAGAGTGCAAAGCTCCTCCCTCTGCAGGTCCTGCAAGTGGTGTTGCCGTAGCAACCGGCTGTTGTGGTCCGAGTACAGGTCGTGACTGAAGCGGCACACGCGCCTACAACACCCACCCCGGAACATGGATAAGAACAACTGTCATCCTATCTTCTTATGTGTTAAATGTGCACTGCTTAACAGAGCAGTTTCTTTCCAGAATGCATGCCGCCCATTCACAAATGTTACCTTTTTCATGAATACTTAACCCCACCATCAAATTCTATGTACAGTATTCATTATGGCTGGGAAAATTGCCCATCCCAGAACATGGATAACGACAACTATAGTACCTTAATCGAAAGAACATTAACGACTATGGATAATGACACACTTAAATTGGACCTCTACGCATCATCCCTCACCTTGCAGGTGCATCACAATGGGACAAACATAACTTGAAGGTAGAGGCTGGAGCACACAGAAGCTTCATTTTTAAATATTTTTTTAGCATGAACATCTACTCCTTCTTCAGAGTGGATAATGACACACGTCAGCCAACATCTAATGAGGGATTTTACTTCTCTTCTACAGCTACTTCAACCCATTTTAGCCTAAGGTACCTGTAAAAAATGACTGCTAAATGCCCAAGCCCTTTTGGGGAAAGCGTGCCCTCAGCATATAAAAACCTAAATATCCCAGCAAAAACATGAAATGAGTTGCATTTAAACTCTAAGTCCCTCCTCTCGCATTAAAATGTGTTCATTCATCATACATACCCACATTTTTTTTTTAATTAAAAATCTTAAATCTCATGAGCTTGAATGTTGTGCAGCTCCAGGCACCTAGGCCAATGCATCATCCAGCATCAATGGGTTAAACGCCTCTGCACCTGCCTACACACCCGCCACATGGATAACCATAACAGCCAACCCCAGAACATGGATAACCATAACAGCCAACCCCAGGACATGGATAACCATAACAGCCAACCCCTGGGGTGCATCCCAATATGTGACCTTGCTTCCTCGCTTGTCTCCTCGTCCCGCCTCCTGGCCCCTCCTCCGTGGAGAAAACGATAAAGTTTCCCAGCTGTCAGCCTAGCCACAACAACTTTTGAGGGACTGTTTTTCATTCACCATAACAATTGCACACGAGAAAAAGACTCTACAATTGAGCTTTTGCAAGATATTGAAATATAATGCTGTTGTCAGTGATGTCATCATGACGAGAAGCGAGTGGAGGAGGCAAGTGGAGGAGGCAAGGTCCCATATTAAGATGTACTCCTGATCATGGATAAGGATACACCACGTCAGCCAACCCCACAGCATGGACAACAACACAACTCAGGTCATAAACTGACGACCTTGCATAACTGCTGTAATTGGCAGAGGGCCAGAAAAGCAGGAAAATACACAGGACATGCTTTGTGTAGCAGAGTTTTATGGCTACAGATACACTCATTGGCCTCGTTTACATGAGGCATTTAACTCAGAATTAACTAATTTTAATTCTGAATAAAGCTTAATTCCGATTTCAAAACTCCATGTAAACCCTTCACAATTTGAAATTAAATGAAAGATCAAAGCAAACTTAACTGAACTATTTAATTATGAATTATTAATTTGGAATTAAAAACGTCATGTAGCCTATACGTAGCAATTGTCAGATCCAGGCAACTTAGGAAATGCTGATTAATCAGGGATGATTTAAAATCATATGTATGACAATTAGCCTAACATAACTAACCTGTATCACAGGTGTCAATAAACTCAACCAGTTCTGATACAGATGATCCTAATGACAGGTCAAATCAACAACTGCACCCGAGTTTGGAGAGATTCTGTTTTTTTTTTTGTTTTTTTTTTTAAATCTCTCCGATCATTAAGATCCAACCAGTTCTGAATCAGCTGATTGCACACAGTGACTGCACCTGAGTTAGAAGAGAGTCTGCCTTTTTGTCCCTTCTCATTCCAAACCCAAGATTGACACAGTTAATCTGATATGCAAATCTGACCTCAGCTACTGGGGCCATAGTTTGTGTGTACAGGGGTTTGGCTGTCCAATGTTCATGCAAAATAGTTGAATCAGCTGCTGTGGCCGACAACCTTAAATATTACTGCAAGCGTGTATTTTGATCACCACATGGCCATCATCAATATTTAATGAAGTCATCCTGTAACTTCTGCATTCATGGGCTCACCTACCTTCCGCGATTATGCGGGCAGTCCTCGCCCAGCAGGTAGAATTTGCACAGGTGTACGTTACAGCAGTCGTTGCCGCACTCCCGCGCCCTGCACAGCCTCACCGACGTCTTGGCCACCGCCGTCTTCTGTCCGTCCGCTCCGCACGTCACAGTGAACAGCTGTTTATCCCCCAGCACCCGGTCTAGCTCGCCCGACGGGAGCTGCCCTGATAGTTCCTGGGTTAGCGCTGACAGCTCTCGATGCCCGCCGTGGGCACACGTGGCCTTGTAGACGAGGGATTCAGCTGTTGGGCCCGTCGTCCCCTGCATGGTGCTCAGAGAGGTCTTCTGCTCGTCCACTACGTTGCCCGTCACTGCGAACAGCTGTATATTCCTCGCCGCCCACTCTAACTCACTCCGTAGCATTGTGTACTGTGCTGTGTTGTGTTGTATTGTGTGTTGTGTTGTGCTGTGCTGTGCTGTGCTGTGCTGTGTTGTGCTGTGTTGTCTTGTGTTGTGCTGTGTTGTGCTGTGCTGTGCTGTGAGTCAGGAGACCGCCAAGTCAGTGTGAGCAAGTCTACCAGCTGTCTGGCAGCCAGGGCTTGTTGTGTTGATATTGTGTCACCAGTAGGACTTTACCCCATCATAAAATATGCACCGACTGCACCCCACCCCTGCACAGTGAGGAAATGAAACCTAACCTCCCATTTCCGATCCGATGTACTTGACGAGGTCACAGGTTTGCGCCCCGAGGGGGACGAACAGGTGCAAGAAGACCTCCGTCACATACGCCTCACCCCTGTACAGTGAGGAAGTCAGTCCTATCCCAAGTCTTGAAATCAGGACGTTCATTGGCACTAGTGTTTCTCAACGGGGCCGGTACAGCCACCCAGGGGGCATTGGGGAGCCCTAGGCGGGGCGTTGAGAAGGATACAGTTGAGACGGGGTGGTGCTTATTTGTCATTGTGGGCGTAAGTTCATTTACATTTTTTAATAATAAGGGGGGCATTGGCAGGCTTATGATGATATTAAGGGGGCGTTGGGAGGCTTGGGATGAGGTCCAGGGGGCGTTGGGAGACTTGGATGAGGTCCAGGGGGCGTTGGGAAGCTTAGGATGAGGTCCAGGGGGCGTTGGGAAGCCTAGGATGAGGTTCAGGGGGCGTTGGGAAGCCTAGGATGAGGTCCAGGGGGCGTTGGGAGACTTGGATGAGGTCCAGGGGGCGTTGGGAAGCTTAGGATGAGGTCCATGGGGCGTTGGGAGACTTGGATGAGGTCCAGGGGGCGTTGGGAGACTTGGATGAGGTCCAGGGGGCGTTGGGAGACTTGGATGAGGTCCAGGGGGCGTTGGGAAGCTTAGGATGAGGTCCAGGGGGCATTGGGAAGCTTAGGATGAGGTCAAGGGGTGTTTGTTCAAAAAAGGTTGAGAACCACTGTCCTATGAGAACAATGACTATCCAGGAACTGGATGAACCAATGGGAAAAACAGGTAATTTGGAATATGAGGCACTGGATTGTAACTAATGAATCAAGTTGGCCTATTAATTTGGCCTATCACTGACTCCGCACGTCACAGCAAACAGCTGTTTATACCTCAGTGCATGGTCTAGCTCGTCTGGCTGGACTGGTCCTGATAGCTCCTTGGATAGCACTGAGAGCTCACTATGCCCCCCGTGGGTATACATTGTATAGGAGGGATTAAACTGAACTTCAACATGCACTCTGATGAAGATGTTCTAACCATTACATTGAAACGTTAGTCATGTTGTGCATTTGAATAAAAAAAGTAAAAAAAAATAAAATAAAATAAAAATTACATCTGTGCTGCTGCTCCGGTGTTGTCTCTTCAGTGAAGATTCAACTGAACTGTCTGAAGTACCACCACCTGCATTGTGTCGTACGTATGTCAAGTCAAGTCAAGTCAAGTCAAGTCAAGTCAAGTCAAGTCAAGTCAAGTCAAGTCAAAGTTTATTTGTAATGCACTTTTAAAACAACATGAACAGTTGACCAAAGTGCTAACAGGAAGGCCTAAGTAAAGACCTGAAACAACATGGAACAGCACAGACAAAGGGACATGAAGAGACACCCATAAAAAACACACACACAAAAATAAGATTAAAAAAAGCACAAGCATTAGTACAGTGTAGGTACGGTGTAGCTAAAACAATACACCAAGAGAAGTCAGGATCAATAAAGGGAATATATCAAAGTACACTAAAAGAAATAGCAGGGATCACAACGTATGTTGTGTTTTCAGACAGGACACAGGAGTCATGTGACCAGAGCAGCTGCTGTTGCCAGCGCACCAGTGGTGGTGGTCAGTGTTGCCAGATGTGTCTGACCAAATCCCGCCCAAAATGCTCTCAAAAACCGCCAAAATGCGCTAAATTCCGCCCAAATTCAACAAATTACATTGACTTCTATGGGCCCAAAACGGCTGAAAAAAAACGCCAAATGGCCAATTTTTCCCGTTTTTGCCCGCCGACGCTCATCCCAAGTAGCCCAATTGGGCGGGCACCCGCCCAATCTGGCAACACTGGTGGTGGTAGGCTATTGCGTCATCATAGGCACTAACAGGCAGAGGCAATTCTAGGGTCAGGTGGGACCCCAAGTGAAGATGCAAAAGAATGAACGTTTGAACCAAAATCGCCACTACTGTAGTACAGTATGGGCTGTAATTCACTATCTAGGGGCTTGGGGGCCCCAAGCGACTGCCTGCCTTGCCTGGTTGCAAGATGCGCCTCTGCTAACAGGGACTTTGCCCGCCATAAATTATGCAGCACGCTCGTAGAGTGAGGAAACGAAACTTATCTCAGAAGCGTGCACAGCGGAAGTCAACACTTTTTTTTTGCTGATCTTACAGTAATGGCCTTGAGGAAGTAAGCACCCCCCCCCGGGAGGCACCCCATCAATAGCTTTAGCCCCCTTTGTTAACTTTTAGCCTGTTCATTTTTATTTCAAATCTTTTTTATTGTGAAAAGCATTTCAAAGTATCACACATTTATGTACATTCAAAATTGATTTTAAGTAGAATACAACAACAACCCACATATAACAACAGACAACAAAGACCCCATCAATAGCTTTAGCCCCCTTTGTTAACTTTTAGCCTGTTCATTTTTTTACAATTGCTTCCTATCAGCTACTCTTCAATACATGTTACAAAATCTGTGCAATTGCTTTATATTTCAAATAAGACAAGAGTTTAAAAAAATATATTAAACATTTATACAGTAGGCTATATAGTAGGCTACTAAATGAATTTCAGATATACTGTAATTCAGTGATTCTCAACTGGTGGGTCGGGACCCAAAAGTGGGTCGCGGAGGGTTCCTGGGTGGGTCGCAGAGCTGTGATGCAATGCACTAAAAATGACTATGATGTTGAAGACAGAGTGAAACATGGTTAATAGGCCTTTTCCTCTCCACTACTTCATAAGACACATTGTATATCAGCATACAATGCAGATAATAATGCATATTATGAAATGCATGATAATATTTTGTATTATTATAGGAAGAATCTGACGGTGCGACACACAGTTTGGGTCACAACGTATTGACCACGGCAAATTGTGGGTCACAAGACTATTCCAGTTGAGAACCGCTGCTGTGATCGAGAGGCCGAAACGTCATCGCCATTGAATGAATTAATGAATAAAAAGAAGAAAAAATAACTTTAAGAGGGAAAAAAAAATCAAAGGAGTGTGCGACCTTTTTTTCAAAAAAAAAAAATCCACCTGCGTCTGGGTCATTACATGTAAGCCAATGGCTCGTGGTGCTGGGCCATGATGGAAATGAGAAACTGAAACATTTCAATGATCCTGGACTAAACAGCATGCGGTCTGCATTTAGTATCATCAGTTTCAGTTTCAATTTAATTTACTTTGTTGTTGCCATTGGTTTTGTGAATTGTACACAGTGAGCTTCAGGGTAATTACTGTGTGTGTGTGTGTGTGTGTGTGTGTGTGTGTGTGTGTGTGTGTGTGCGTGCGTGCGTGCGTGTGTGTGTGTGTGTGTGCGTGCGTGCATGTGTGTGTGTGTGTGTAATGCAACCAGTGAGCGGCATCATAACGGCGTCTGCTGTAGAAGGCGCCAATTTCCGAGCGTGCGCTATCACCCCATTCAAACTTTTCCCGCGTTATTATTGTCGGCTCATGATTGACAAATTCCAGTGTGTGTGCGCGAGCAAGCGTGTGTGTGTGTGAGACAGAGAGAGAGAGAGAGAGAGAGAGAGAGAGAGAGAGAGAGAGAGAGAGAGAGACTTTTGACTTTTAACCATGAGGAAATTTAAACAGGTGCATACATATTTGTTTCTGTTAGTGTAGAGAAAGAGAAGAGAGAGGAGAGAGAGAGAGAGAGAGAGAGAGAGAGAGAGAGAGAGAGGGTGAGAGAGAGAGAGAGAGAGAGAGAGAGAGAGACAAGTGTAGTGTGTAGTGTAGTGTGCAGTGGGAATAGTGTTTTGCTGGGTGACTGAGCTCTGTACTGCCACCCTGTGGACATCCCTGAATATTAGCAGGCGTAATGGATTCTTTCCATCCGAACCAAGCAAGGGGGCTTTCAGATGCAGGGGAGCGAGTGAGGTCATGACATTACATGTAGGCCTATGCAGAAATCCCTTCACCTCAAAGATTTTCATGCTCCAGTGAAAGTGAGCACATTATCATTAATTTATATTGTACCGCTGAATTGTCTGAATGTACAGTATCTCAGCTGTTGTCAAGCAGGTATAAAGTAACTGCCGTAAAAATAAAATAAAACAAATTATAAATAATTCAAAGTCATATTGAGGAGATTGTTTGTGGTGTGTGGGACCTTTCTTATGAACAACATCAGTGGTGCAGTCTACGTAGAACGCGGGTATACGGAATATACCCACTTCTAAATTTCTGTGATTTCAGTATACCCACTTAAAATTAATTGATCCATTGTTTTGAATAGCATAAATGTATACAGTATACCCACTTCAAAAAATGCTCAAATATACAGTATACCCACCATAAAAAGTAGACTACACCACTGAACAACATGTTGCGCAGTGCTGAAATAAACATGTCTGCATGTGTGTGTTAGTTTACTGAAAAGATAATACACTGCAGTTCAGATGAAAGGGCCAGAGGAAAAGTCTCCAATTTTATGTAAAGGACCATCATTAGTGTGACGCAACACTGTAAGTAAGAGTTAGTCCAGTACATGTTCACTACCTCATATCCTTCTGCAGACAAAAAGTCACGGTCCCAGTAGTGTGGCAAGTGTAACGGAGGCTAACTAGCACAGAGTTGGCGTGGAACGTTGGTAAACCTCCCTCCGATAGCCTCATACAGTCTTGTGCCGTTGGGCCGAGAGACTAGTCTCTTGGCCCAGCGGTATCGTACTGTGTCTCCCATTGCCGAACCGTTGTAGTTGACGAGGTCGCACGTTCGATCCCCAAGGGGGGTGAACAGGTGCAAGATGACCTCCGTCACACAAGGCCTCTGGGATAACTGCTGGATCATGTACTGCAGTAAAAATATATATATATATATATATTTATGTATATATATATATATATATATATATATATATATATATATATATATATATATAGGCTATATATATTTTAACCAGAGGTGTAGGTTTGGCTTAGAAAGTGGTGGGGACATTAATATGACACATTATCTGTGTAGCCCATGCTATTTTTGCATTATATTTGTAAAGAAAAAGGTGGTGGGGACAAGCTACAGTAGTTTTATCTCAAAAGTGGTATGGACATGTCCCCAACATCCACATCTGAAATACGCCCATGCTTTTTACAGTGCTGAGAAAAAAGTTTTTTTAAAATAGGCCTAAATGAAGTATACAGCCAGCCATTTATACATTAAATTAGGGTATATTTGTGAAGGTGGTGGGGACTAGCTAGTTTTATCTCAAAAGTGCCGTGGACATGAAAAATGTTTATAAATAAATAAATAAATAAATAAATAAATAAATAAATAAATAAATAAATAAATAAATAAAGTATCCAGCCAGCCATTTGTAGGCCTACAGACCAAAAGTCTCCGGTGGCTGAAACAACTAGGCCTATTTTCCAATGGAGACTCTGTTCATTGGGTGATGAGAACAAATTCTCTGGCAGCAAAGGAGATTTAGTGATGAGAGGAAATAATGGAGTCTGATTTAGGATCATTCTCCATCATGTTGTGACAGGGCCAGTGACTACTTTAGCAGAAGTGAGACCAAGGCAGTCGAGACCAAGCCCAAGACACAGACCACCTGTCATCTCCAACCACATCACATCTGCTGTGTGCGTGCGCGTGTGTTTGGCACGTGCCTGGGTGTGTTACTAGCGAATTTTCTTTTTCAGTGTGGCTAGGAGGATACGCCGTTTTTTTCGAGTAGGACATGTAGTAGAGTGACTATGCAACCTCGTCCACCAGACAAATGTCATTTCATGCGAGGGCGAGAGGAAGCGCACACGCGCACGTGCCCAATGACAAACGCGCCCCCATCCCCTGCACGCAAGACACACAACCCTTTTGCCAAAACACGGAAGAGCGGGCAGTGGGCTGCTGCTGCTGCGAGACTGGTAAGACGTGTAACTTTCGATTGCTTAGATAAACATTGGTCATTGTTCCTAAACACTTGAAAACCACCCGTTTCAATACACTAAGGGTAGCTGCAATTACTTGGTATTATAAATAAAGAAACAAAGACATGTTAAACTATTGTCAATAATTTGTTTGTGCTTGCGTGTAGTAGAATGTCATGAAAGCTTTGCGAGTGTAACAAGTGCGCATGGTTAGCTAGACACGTGTCGACCCGTGCTAAACTAACGGGACCTTGAATGCAGTCGGAATGTTGAAAGTCTGGAATTTGTAAATCATGAGTCGACAATAAAACGCGGGAAAAGTTTGAATGGGGTGACAGCGCACGCTCGGAAATTGGCGCCTTTTACAGAAGACGCCGTTATGATGCCGCTCACTGGTTGCAAACACACACACACACACACACACACACACACACACACACACACACACACATACACACACACACACACACACACACCAGTAACGTGCAGTGGGATTTATGGCTGGTGAGGCACTGACTTTTTCGATATCAGATTTTCAAATAAATATTTGCCCTATAGGCCTACCGATACGTTTCATAGGTCATAGCAGCTTTCTTAACATAAGGTAGGCCTACATATTTTACCATACTGCATTTCCGCAGAGAAAATGCAATTGGATCTCTCTCTCTCTCACTCACACACACACACACACACACACACACACACACACACACACACACACACACACACACACACACTGAGGATTCAAACAGTGGTCTCACATAAACTACACAGCACCAAGGGGGACAAACCGGACAGCATCATGGCGGATGCTCAAACACACACATACACACACACACACACATACACACAGGATTCAACCGGTGGTCTCACATAAACCATACAGCACCCAGGCGGACAAACAGGAGAGCATCACGGCGGAAGCTCACACACACACACACACACACACACACACACACACACACACACACACACACACACACACACACACACACACACACACACACACACACACACACACACACACACACACACACACACACATGATTCTAACAGTGGTCTCACATAGGCTAAACCACACAGCACCCAAAACAGACAAACAGAAGAGTATCACGGCGGATGCTCAAAGACACACACACACACACACACACACACACAGCAGGATTCAGAGCACAGTCTCACATAAACCACGCATCACGGCGGATGCTCTCTCTCTCCCTACTGGTCTCACACACACCCTCACACACATAGGATAGAAACACTGGTCTTACCTTTACTTTACTTGTACACCAGGTCCATGCGCCGCTCCTTCTGGATGAAGACATCCGTGACTTTTTCATAGAAGTCCTTGTCTTTTCTTAGTCTCAGAAGCCTGTCCTTCTCAATGGTGATCGTAGCCAGGGATGAAAGGCGTCCTTGACCAGTGCGGTTTCGGCTGTAAGTTTTTACTCTTTTCAGAGTAGAAAAGGACCTCTCCACGGAGACCGTTGTGGCTGGTATGGTGAGGACCAGTTGGAGCAATTTGAAAGCCTCAGGGACAGCCTCCATCAGTTTGTTCTTGGCCAAAAAACTGAGAAGTTGTGCGGGGGTTTGGCATTCATCCCGTACTGCTTGGGAACGGTACAGTCCCACAAGATCAGCCTTCAGTCTGACGAGATCAAAGAACTTGGCGTAATTTGACAAGCTCTGCAGTTTGGTGTCATCAAAATATTCGGCCATTTCATTAAATTTTGAGCAATCCACCAACGCAAGGAAAGCAAGATCACCAAAATTTCCAAACCGAGCTTTCAGCTGAGCTGTAACATTGTCCAGAACGTTTCCGAACAATCGTTTGGGCTCATCTCTGGCAGACAGCTGACTTCGACCGCTATCCGTCAGGTCAAGTGAGGAGCATTTCTGCTCGAACAACTCGTAAAAACGCTCGAACTCCTGGGTCTTTCGTTCCACAGCCTTAAGTGTGTCCTTGATCCGTGAACAACAAAATCCAATGTCCATTGCCTTGTTTTGTAGCACATTGAAAAGTGCATCCGTTTCGTTGAAGATGAAATCAAACAGCATCATCAGGAAGCACGTTGATGGTTTTGACATCCACCGCTCATATCCTGAGGCCATGATTACGGTTTCGTTATCCCAGCCGTCTTGGTCATCGGTGATGATGCGGAACACCTCGAGCAGGTCAGATTGGTACGTGCTGATGGTTTGCACAAGTCTGGAATTTGAACTCCATCTTGTGGGCGCTGCTCTTGGTAAACGACGCTTCACAACATCATCAAGCAAATGAGTGCGCTTTGTGCTTGTGCTTGTGTCCCTATCCCCTCGACTGTTTTAAAAAAGATCCTGCATTCAGCTATGCACTTTGCTGCGTGTTGTAGCACTAGATTTAACCTGTGTGCATAACAATGAGTGAACGTAGCTTCGGGTACTCGTTCTTTTATCTTTGCTTGCACTCCATTCAGCTCGGATGACATGACAGCTGCCCCGTCGTAGGTCTGCGCTACCAATTTGTCCAAACAGTTGTGTTTCTCCAACACCTCCAAAACGTACTGGGCTATTGCGGGAGCTCTTCTGTCTTCACTGACATCATCAAAGCCTAAAAAGGCCTCCTTCACTTCACAGCCAGTGTCGCCTGTTGCAACATAACGCAGAATGGCTGAGATCTGCGCTCTGTTCGTGACATCCGTAGTCTCGTCAAGTTCTACAGCGACGAATGGCGCGGCATCAATTTCCCTTTGGGTATATCTGCTCTGATCACGTCTCCCACTGACTCAATTAAATCATTCTGGATTCTATTTGACAACCCCGAAAAAACAGTCGCTGTCTCTAGGTGTCTTTCAAGCCTCTCATCCAACTCAGCAAACTCATTCATCAGCTCGACATAATTCCCACGATTCGAAGAGTTTGTACTTTCATCACCACCGCGAAACGCCAACTCCTGTTTGGCTAAGAAGCAGGTTGCCTAAATGAGACGTTCATGAGACGTTCAGATTCCACGGTTCTCTTTCACTTTGGCGTTGTGCATGCTAACGTTTAGCCGGCGCTGTTCATCCAATGCCACATCTATTTGAGACGCCCCAAACGTCTTGAAAGCAATTTGGCAATGAATATGACTAGTCGAGGACTAGTCCTTGGTAAATGTTTAAGTCACAATATCCCACCATGCTAGTGGTATTCCACACATTCTTGCCGGTTGCAAACAATAGACAGGGCTAACAAAAAAAAGCGGTTTCTCGTAAGGCATCCACATAGCCAATCTTTTCTGTTGTATGCCTACCACTCACTTTGAAATGATCGGGTCGTTTTAATCCTCTGAATAGTCACCTGTAGCAAATCCTTTAGCTCTGGTGTCGGTCGTCCATTCTTTATCACGTCTTTTCCCCCTTGTAAATCCAACTTTGAGAATGCTCTTTCGCAATGACACCCACTTCCATGGTAGCAGTCAACGTGAACAAGCTAGCCAACACGAATGACTCCGACTTGAACTTCAGATAGTGGCGCTATGACGTAACTGACAAAGCTAGACTCTCAACGCCAGAACGAGGGTGAGGCCAATGTGTTGCTCGCCGCACTACTCTATTTTTCAATGGGGTTATGCCAAAGCGTTCAGAGTAAAGAAATGATAATCACACGTAGAAAATAGTGAAAACAAATATCAGGAAAATGAGGGCACACCATACATATTTCTATTAAGTGTATAAAAACGTTTAATACAATATTACGAATTGCATACACAGAACGAGCAAAATGGCGCATGCGCTTAAGCTTGTTAATGAGGGATTGCGCAATCTGCGGTGAGGCCAACTCGGGAGTTGCCCCAAATTCAGTGTATTCGGAGCAGGAGATGGGAAAATAGTGCGGTTTTGGCCACAAAAATGATTGAAAATGATTGAAACTGTTTAAATACTGCACAAATGGTAGTTATGGTAAATATGCTCGAAAACAGTAGTTATTATTGTTACTATTATTCACATTTACTGCATCTCATCATTCTCATGAAGTCTAGATGGGGCTGGTGAGGCACTGCCTCCCCTGCCGTATTGGAGTGCACGTGCCTGACACACACACACACTAGGCCTACGCATGTTTGAAATGTCTCTAGTCATCCTTACTGTAGGCCTAGATAGCCTACTTGCATAAACGCCACAGATTAATAAACATTACATTATTTTTGTTTCCTTTTAAAGCGCCAGATCCTCCATAGACTTTGACACAATGGCCTGCCGGTTGGATAACGTTTGCTCCATGGGCAACAGTGGGTGGCTGTGGTACTGGAAAGATGACTACAAGTGGAGAAAGTACGAGGTAAGGGTGTGTGTGTGTGTGTGTGTGTGTGTGTGTGTGTGTGTGTGTGTGTGTGTGTGTGTGTGTGTGTGTGTGTGTGTGTGTGTGTGTGTGTGTGTGTAAAAGGTGGCGGGTTTTGGGAGGGAATAGTCTTAGTTTGTGGAGCATGACATATGAATGTCACCAGCTTGTTTGTCGACGTCAGCTGACAGCAGAGCTGACATCTTACGTGTGAAGTCTGTGTTAAAGGGTAACTTCAGCCAATTTTGACATGCAGTTGTAATGATCACACCCTGGACTTATCAGTACCTGAAATTTTTTTTCTTCAGCCTTTTCCGAGATCCTAGTCATTGTAGGCCTAATGGGGGCAGGTGTCATAAAAAAAAAACATCTTGAGTTATTCCCAATAACATCCAAAAGGTTATGCAACATCAGCAGACAACTAGCAAACAGCGATATCTTTTGGGATAATATAGTTGGCCTATGTTAAGAAAGTTTTTAATGTAAACAAAGTCTGTCCCCATTAGAATGGCTCAGATCTCGGAAAGGGCTGAGTCGAAAAATACATCAGCAGTCAAGGGTATTGTCAGCAATACAACAGCATATTGAAATTGGCAGAAGTTATCCTTTAAAGGGGTATGCCACTTTTTTGGGGCTTAATACAGTTACAATTGTTGGCCAGGGGTTATAAAGGTGACAAAGTGTCTTATTTTTCATGTGAGCCGTTGTCTTGCTTTAAGACAAGTTAAAAGAGGGAGTATGTCGCTAAGTTAGTGAAAGTCAATAGATCCGCGTAGCATGATTATTTTTAGTGTCTTAATATGCACAGGCAGGGTGCGATTTGTAGGGGGGATGGGGAGGGATTGTCCCCCTGCCCCTTCTGGTTTTGATACCGCCACTTCTCCTACAGGATTTTAATAGTAGCGGTATGTAACTCCATTGATAATGCTTAAACTCTGAAACTTATCCCCCTTCTGATTCTTCAACAAAATCGCACCCTGTGCACAGGTCATACACAAAATTACTTTTCTCTCTACCCCATGCGTAGACATAGACATAGACATAGACATAGACATAGACGTAGTCCTGTATACAGGACAGACATTAGCAAGACAGACATTAAAATGCAAGAAAGAACAAATAAGAGTAGAGTAGAGTAACATACATACATACATACATACATACATACATACATACATACATACATACATACATACATACATACATACATACATACATACATACATACATACATACATACATACATACATAAATAAGAATCTCAAGTCAAGTCAAGTCAGCTTTTATGCTGTGACAAGTAATAAGGTATAAATACATTTGAACACTTAACATTTAAATAAATCACCATGCAACAATCTAAAAAGTCACATTATTAACCCGGATGGTGATGGTTTTTCTTTGCCTCTGCAGAACAGTGAGGAGCTGGAGAAGCGATATGTCAGTGGTGAAACAACAGTGACATTCTCAGCTGGAATTCATCACTATGAGCTGAGGTTTTCAGGTACATTACATTACATTACATTACATTGTATTTGGCAGACACTTTATAACCAAAGCGACTTTCAAAAGAGGACATTATCAAGCCAATATCACAAGCAAATACAAAGTGCACAGGAGATATACAGAACAACAAGTGCAGTTGCAAAGAGGGGTTAGTGTTTTTTAATTTATATATATATATAAAGAGTAAATAATGAGTACACACAGACACACACACAAACTAAACTAAACTAAACTAAACTAAACTAAACTAAACTAAACATCATATCAGGAGTCTGCCCTGGGGCAAGGCCAGTTCAAGCATTAGTCTAGTAGATTCTCTCGAAAGAGGAATGTCTTTAGTTGTTTCTTGAAAGCTGCAAGAGATGTGCTTAGTCTTGCTGCCTCTGGGAGACCGTTCCACCACTTGGGTACCACAACGGAGAACAGTCTTTCTTGACTGGGAGTACCTAGAGCGACTGGATGGCAGAGCCAGATGGCTTGTGCTGGATGAGCGCAGTTCTCTTTCAGTAACATAAGGCGTTAGTAGGTCCTTCAGATAAGCTGGGGCCGTTCCTGTGATGGTTTTGTAGGCAAAGGTCAATGCCTTGTGCTTGATCCGGGCAGCGATCGGTAACCAGTGCAACTCAATAAATAGAGGAGTAACATGGGTACGGTAACCAGAGCTCTAAATTAACACCAGCCAACTGACCAAATGCTGGTGAAATTTCTGTTTGGCTGGTAGAAAAGACCAATTTACTATCCACTTTTACCCATTTTGATGAGTGTGTGTTTGGCTACTAAGATTAACATCTACTAGCCATCATGGCTGGTGATGAACAGAAAAGAAACATTTAGAGCCGTGACAATAACTATACTGTACACATAGAGGAAGAAGCTTTTTAACCACCCATACTGTAGTGTACAGTGTACAACGTGGCCCAAGAAAAGACATTTTTAAATGCTTATACTGGAATATGCCAAGTGAATATGTCTTGCTTGACGAATATGTCTTGCTTGTCATGAGCTCACTCCCCGGCACCTGTTGGTTAGCTCTTAACCGTCTTCACTAACCTCTCTTTGTCTGCCTGCTTCTCTTTGTCTCTGTCTCTCTCTCTCATTCCTTCGCAGTTACCATCTGGTTGTACAGTATGTCATCTCTTTGTGTATACCTAGTCCTGTCTTTCAGCTTGTCCTTGTCTGATCCTCTTCAACCCGTATGTGTTTGTCTGCGTTTTTTTTTACCTGAACCCGCTCTGCTGACTTCCCCTGGTTGACCTGGACCTGCCTGATATGACTCTTCTCCTGCTCTGCAAGAGCTGCTCTGGTAATGCCACCTGCCTTCTCCTAGTTTTGGAAAAGGACACGCTCAACTTCTTGGAAAAAAGAAAGTCTTTGGGTGCGCGATAAAATGTATCAACTTACGGAAGAAAAATCTGCACTCACAAACTGCGTCTCATTATTTATTTATATTACCACCATGTCCAAAAAGCAAACGCGTTTCGCTATCAAGCCATCATCATACCACGCACTGATGAAGGCTTGATAGCCGAAACGTGTTTGCTTTTTAGACATGGTGGTAATATAAATAAATAATGAGACGCAGTTTGTGAGTGCGGATTTTTCTTCCTTAACCTGCCTTCTCCTGCTTTTCAGATTAGCACTTCAGGTGCTGTTTCCACGTAGCTGGATATTTTTATATGTGGATATTTTTTTCTCCTGGTTGCATTGGTTTCGCATTGGATTTGGCCTTCCGTTTCCACGTAGCAGATATTTAAAATCCAGGTATAAAAAGCAGGAGAAAAAAATATTCATTTTAGGGGGCTGAAACGCATTTGTTACAATGGAGGATTTATTTTTGTCCACATGTTGCGTTTACACCTCAACAGGAGGAAAACAAATACCCTGCTAAAAAAATATCCTGCTACATGGAAACAGCAGCCTTGTCTGCCCTTGTCTTGCTGTTCCTCTGCCTTCGTCCTGTTTGTGCGTGTGCTGCCCAGCTCTCCTGGACTCTGAGCCCAAGACGGTAACCTGGTGCCTTTACAAGACCTCCACTGCAACTCTGGCACCCGTACAATCTAATCTCCCTTACGCTTTGAACCCTTAATCCGTTTTAGCCTGCCCTTTTTGGGATAGGGTACACTCTGCCTATTAAAAACTAAATATCTCAGCTCCCGAAACACATACAGTAAAATCAGGAAATTAGTTGCATTTAAAAGATAGGACCCTCATTTTGCATTAGAGTGTGTTCATTCATACCTACATACCCACATTCTTAATTAATAACAACTAAAATAAAATAAAAAAATAAAAAAAATAAAAAACACATATATGCTGCATTCAAATCTTGTTTTTTTCCATTAAAAAGTTTTTCCATTAAAAATGTTGGTATGTTAGAGCTGAATGAACACATTCTAATGCAAAATGATTGTCCTAGCTTTTAATTGCAACTTGTTGCATGTTTTTATGTTCTTCTGAGGCTGAAATATTTTGGAGTTAAAAGACAGAGGGCACCCTTTCCCAAAAAGGACTTAGGACAAAATGGGTTAACAAACTGCTAAACGTGATGCAACTGTATTTCTCAAAACCTACATAGTGCACACACTTCCAAGTGTATTCAGCCTAATTAGTCACGCCCAGTGATTGGATACTCTTTATTAGTCACACCAAAAAAATATCTAATCACTGGGTGTGACCACCAGTAATTAGGCTGGTACACTTGGAAGTGCGCACACTAGGTTTTGAGAAATACCCTGAGTCGTCCTTTATCTGGTATCTGACATAGGGCTGGGTATCACAGCCATGTTCCTGTATCGATTCGATTTCCATTCTTAGGGCTTTAAATAGATTAATCACGATTCAATTCGATTCGATTCGATACATTCCGAATCGATTCAATCCGTTCCTTCCTTGGTGCCAGGATTTCCCCCAAAAGATGCTGTAGCCTATTTTTATATAAACATTTCAAAGGGCTGTGGTTTGACAGGGTTAACTGGTTGCTAATTTTTAATTAGTAGGCCTATTCCTAATTGACTAATACCTACTGGGTATTTTCCATAGACCTAAATTAAACATAAAGAGCAAAAAGAAAAAGAACCAAAAGAATTGATTTTGTGCCCTGTGAATCGGTTATGTAAATTTTAAATGAAATCGATTCAGAATGAATGAGTGTGGCTGTTTTATATGTTTGTTTTTCTTTTATAATGTATATTTATGTCTTGTTGATAATCTGGACCCTGAGTCTGTTCAATAATTTTTTATTATAAACACCCTGCAGATATGCAGCAGACAAACCTCAGTACTTATAGAACCAGGCGTATGACAAGACGACTGGTGATTCGGAAAACCTTGTGAGTTATTATTATTATTGTTTGTTTGTTAGTTTATTACAGGCTTGGTTAGTAAATCTGGAAATTGTTGACATTTGGTAGTTTCATAATTTTCTGTTTGATCATGAATTAATTCAGTGATAGATTTGGACCAAGATACCGTACCCACAATGCAATGGCTTTATTATTGAATGATATTAGTGTAAATGGGTCAGCCGTGGCCTAGTGGGTAGAGAGTTGGTCTTTCAATCTAGGGGTTGTCGGTTCGAATCCCCCCTGACCTCTCCCTACACCCCCATCCATGGCTGAAGTGCCCTTGAGCAAGGCACCTAACCCCACATTGCTCCAGGGACTGTAATCAACACCCTGAAAAATAATAGTTGTAAGTCGCTTTGAACAAATGAAAGCGTCAGCTAAGTGAAATGTAATATAATGTAAATGAGTGCATGTAGTATCATCACATGATTGGGATGTAATGTTCAAGGGATTTTGTCTGCTTCGTCCTGCACAGTGAAAAGAACAACAACTATACACCACCTTACTGGGATCCAAATTTGTTGCCTCCAGCAGGATATGAGGTAGGTGGAGAATCAAGAAGAAATATATTGTAAAATGTTCTAATGCTCTCAAAAAAATTGTATTTTTTTACCCTGCATACCTACACACACAAACGCATGCATGCATGCACGTACTATGCACCGTACAGACGGACAACTGTAATTTGACTGCATGTTTTACTTTGTAATTATATGCATGTGGCAAATACAGTTTGTGTGCTACATTTTTTTAAGCCCATTGGGAAACTCCAACTCCCATTGTCATTGTGACACAGCATTCCACAGCACACAAGTGAACACTGCACACAACGAAATTGCATTTATGCCTCACCCGTGCAAGGGGGCAGCCCCTCAGTGGCGCCCCATGGGGAGCAGTGCGGTGGGACGGTACCATGCTCAGGGTACCTCAGTCATGGAGGAGGATGGGGGAGAGCACTGGTTGATTACTCCCCCCACCATTACTCCCCCCGGTCGGGAGTCAAACCGGCAACCTCTGGGATGCAAGTCTGACGCCCTAACCGCTAACCGCTCACCCATGACTGCCCATGATACATGATAGAATGCTATCATAACAATACTATAATAAAACAATATCCTGCATGTGCATAGCCCAAGTTGTATTGGTGCCAAAGTTCATTCATTGGCTACGTTTACATGAAGGTCTTGATTCTGAATCAATAATTCAGAATTAAGTAGTTCCATCGAGTTTCCTTTGAGCTTTCATTTAATTCCGAATTAAGAGGTGTTTACGTGATGTTTTCAAACGTAAACATAGCAAGTGATACCTTCGTGATTTACTGTAACTGCTATCAAGAGTGGTGGCACACCGTATTTCCGTATAATCCAGACTAAAAACTTATTTTTACACCTTTGCCTTTGCTTTTTAGTTCTTACATTTAAGTACACCCCTCACAGTTTTTGCAGATTTGTGAGTTTCACTTTGACACAATGATTAGTGACCTTTTAACAACATATTTAACCGCTTAAATTTCTTGCTCACTCAGAAAAAAACTAAATACAGCCATTAAAGTGTGAACATGTACTCACAAAAGTGAGTACACCCCAGATAAAACTCCGGTAGAGAAGGGGCTGTGTTGGCTCGAATCGTCTCAAAGTGAAAAGGGATTAAAAGGGAGGTCATTAGTACGTGTTTCAACCTTTCTTTGCATTGAGTCTGCATCTGGCTTAAATAGATTGGTGTGAGATTTGAATGCAATCCTATGGAGAATATTATGATCTGCTTCAGTAGTCACAGTGCATGTTGACATTTAGGTGTATTTCAGATTGCCAATGTTGGCAGCATCCATGCATCCCCAAACCATGTCAGTCCCACTACCATGCTTGGCTATTGAGGATACACTTTTTTTTGTAAAACTCACTTGTTTACCACCACACATGCTTGACACCATATAAAGTACATTTGTTTTGTACTCACTTTTGTGAGTATATGTTCAAACATTAATGGCTGCATTTTGGGTTTTTTTGAGTGAACAAGAAATGTAAGCGATTAAATATGTTGTTAAAAGGTCACTAATCATTGTGTCAAAGTGAACTTTCTGTAATGCTTTTCTATGAAAAGATATACTCACAAATCTGCAAAAACTATGAGGGGTGTACTCACTTTCGTGATATACTGTATATGGTGTTTATAGGCTTCATTAATCCACAACTGACCTTCTATTGACAGAGTATAAAACTGGAGAAGTCCTCACCAGAATACTCCAAAGTCCTCAGTCCCTTCAACAAAACAATGTCAGGATGGAACGTCACATGTATCGATCGGATTCAGAATTTACAATTGTGGAACTTCTTCAACTTGTAGGTTCATATCTGTATTTTCTTCATATCCAAATCTGAAAATAAAGTTGAATGTGAGCATACTTGCTAGTTCTCATTCCTGCTCTGCAAGCGTGCGGACATGATTCAACTTTATTTTCATAGATGTGTAACCCTTTTGTCCTACACCTGCATTTCGGATGTGTGCACCACTTCCTTACTAAATATTTAAGAACTTCTGGCTTTTTATTGTAAGTGCTCCAAATTGTTTAAAAAGTAAATTAAATCACCCTGACTTTCAGGCAGCGGAAAAACATGATCACCAAAGCTGGTAAAGACGTTGACGAAAGACTCCTCTTCCATGGTACCAGTTCAGAACATGTGGACGCTATCTGTCGTGACAACATTGACTGGAGGCTGTGTGGCAAGAATGGGACTATTTATGGAGAAGGTGGGTTATTTGTTTTTTTTTTCCAACATGAAAGACAGATTTTCAAAGAGGAAATTAGAAAAGAAAAGATTGCATTTTGAGGATATAGATAGGTGGGGTGGGTTTTAGACTTTAACAAGATGTATATCACATTGGCTACTTTTACATGAGATATTTAATTCTGAATTAAATGACTTGGTAACACTTTACTTAAAGCCAACATTAGAAGCGCATTTATAACAAATTATAACATTATAATTACTTACAACGTATTATGACTACACTTATAATGCTTCATGATGCTTTATATTAACCATTATGAATAACTATGAATCTAGCTTATAATGCTTTATAAATCCAAGGGTGTCATGAGTGCTCATGACTGGCTATAAACTACAGGCTTCCTGATGGAGCTTATAGTACATTATGAGTACCTAAACCCCTCTATGCACAGACCTGCATGATAAACTGTCATAAGGGCTCATATGATGCTATAATGTTTCATGTGAGATCATAAGTTGTCAATGTGTGCTCTAAGTAAAGTGAAGTTCATATGGATGCATCTATAATGCAATGTATAATGCACATCTATAATGCATCATAATGTACTGTAAGCACCATCAGGCAGACTGTAGTTTATATCCTGTCATGAGCACTCATAATATCCTTGGATTTATAAAGTATTATAAGCTACATTCATGGTTATGCATTACTGTTAACATAAAGCATCATGAAACATCATCGGTGTAGTCGTAATGCTTTGTAAGTAATTATAATGCGCATTATAATTTGTTATAAATGCGCTCATAATGCGCTATAGATATGGGCTTCATAGAAAGTGTTACCAATGACTTTAATTCTGAATAATGATTAATTCTGATTTGAAAATGACACATAAACAGATTTTAATTCGGAATTAAAGTAAAGATCAAAGTAAACTCGACAGAACTACTTTAATTCTGACTTATTTATTCTGAATTAAAAACATGTAAACGTAGTGAATATGGCCTCACCAGGAGTTTTTATTTCAAGAAAGACAGCTGTTAGGGCTTGTCATCATATTGGGCTTTGTGGTCATCATCACAGAAGAACCCTTTTACTAAATGCGGTGCATATCAGAGTGTTATTGAGTTTTGCCTATGAACATTGGAAAGTCAAAAATGAGCTTTGAAAGTCTCTGCTTTCATCAGATGAGATTCAATTGCACCTGCTTTGATGCATGAATTCTGCTTCTGTCAGGTGAAGAAAGGGACAGTCCTTAAAACTTTATAACAAGGTTTCCACAATTAAACATGGTGGTGGAAGCATCATTCTGTGGCAGCCTCAGCCACAGGAAACCTTGTTTGGGTGTACGGCACTATAAAAACAGAAGATTTTGATAGAATGTGGAGGGTGACCATGCAAAAATATGCTCATAGAGGAAGCTAAGATCTTCACTGGATCTTTCAATATGATAATAACCCAAAACTTCCATCCAAAATCGTTCAAATGTTCTTCAAGGTTACTAAAACCATGATCATGTTGTGGTTCAGATCTCAATCCTTTAGATAGTCTTTGAGTAGTGCTGAAAATGAATGTTCATCCTCAGCATCCATGCAATTTGGACCAGGTTAACTATTTGCAATGAAAAAATGGGCCAGAATCTCTGGTAGGGCATGTGCCAAGATAGTTAACAACTAATCAAAATGCCTGATTTCAGTTTTGGTTCATAAATGACACTCTATTGACTATTAATGAAAAGGGGGCTAATAATTTTGTCCTTGCCATTTTTACCTTTTTTTTGTTTAAACTCATTGTGAAAATGGAAAAATACAAATTCAACTCATTGGACATTATCTCCATCAGTGTATTTGTTTCCAGAATAACAGAAACGGTTCATAATGGTCCTTCTCACTGAGAAATCAAGAGAGATGTCTAATTTCAGGAGGGGGGGTAATAATATCTTCCTCAACTGTATGCAGATTGATGTGTTTTAGACTTTGCCAAGGTAACTGTTCACTAAAACCTCTGTATTTTATAGGATCCTATTTCGCCAGAGATGCAAACTACTCCAACTGTTATACCAGCTACGGGGGAACTAAGTCCATGTTCGTATGCAGAGTTCTTGTGGGAGACTACACCACAGGAAAAGGAAATTACAAAAAGCCTCCATTCAAAGATGAACAAAATACCGTCGCCTTTGACAGCTGTGTGGATGGCACACATGACCCCAGCCTATTTGTTATTTTTGAGAAGAGTCAGATCTACCCAGAGTATCTCATTCAGTATGAAGATCCTACTGATATCTATACCGATACCTTAACGTCTTCTACTTCCGGCCTCTTAAACCTTAACCCTAGTTTGCCGACCAGCCAAAACAAGCAAACAGCAGCTGTGGCATCAGGTTCATCGGCCCTCCTTGGTCAGCCAAATCAGTATACTCCGAAGAGCCATTTCACTGTGAATGCTCCACCGCCTTCTTCTTCTGCTGCACCTGCTAGGGGGGGAGGTGCACCCCCTCCGGTGCCTCCACATCAGTATCCTCAGAAGAGCCAATTTACTGTGAATGCTCCACCGCCTTCTTCTTCTTCTGCTGTACCAGCTAAGGGGGGAGGTTCACCCCCTCCGGTGCCTCCACTCGTGAGTCAGAGCCCTTCCCCGCTGCCCCCTGCAGGATCCAGCAGCACAGTGCAGCTGCCGTCTCGAAAAAGCCAGAGAGGAGATCGTTTGCGTTCAGATGTACCTGACTCCAGTCCACTCTTGAGTCAGAGCCCTGCCCATGCTAGGAGGGGAGGTGCACCCCCTCCAGTGCCGACACTCTGGGGTCAGAGCCCTTCCCGTCCTCAACTGATTCGCACCAACCCTTCACGCCAGTCTTCCTCTGCCTTGCCCCCTCCCTCTACCCCTGCCCCGTCCCTTCAAAACCTCTCACGCCAGTCTTCCTCTGCCTTGCCCCCTCCCTCTACCCCTGTCCCGCACAAGAAGGCCAAGAGGAAGAGGGTCCCCCTGCATGGGCAACCAGAGCGCCGGACGAGAGCACCTCCCCTGCCACAGACCCCAACAGCACCCCTTCCTCCGGTGCCATCCCGAAGAAACCGTACTAGCGCCTGCCTTTTGTGGCCCCCTCAAATACCCCCATCTGTTCCCCCTTCACCACCTCCTCGACTAACCTCCACATATCCCCCTCCATTCTCCTACTCCTCCCTGCCTCGTCCTTCTCCATCTGTGCAACGCACCCAGACCAAGGGTGCCAATCGACCACCAGTGCCACCCAAGCCCTGGCTCAATAATGCCCGTCCCTTGCCGACGTATCCCCCTTCCTCTTCCTCCTCTTCCTCTTCCCTGCCTCGTCCCTCCCCATCTGTGCAACGCACCCAGACCAAGGGTTCTCCACCAGCACCACCACCAAAGCCCTGGCTCAATAATGCTCGTCCCCTGCCACCGAGCGTGACCAATCTCCCCATGACTTCACCTGCTGATACTTATCAGCCACCCGGGACTGTGGCACCCAGCACCTCTGAGAACATCCAGAGGAAGCTTGTCTCTGATTTGATCAATTTCTTTGATCAGCATTCAAATCAGAAATGAATGCACATACAGTATGTTTATTACTGATTTACACATATTGTTCACAACTGATATTGTTTTTGTTATTATTGTTTATTATTACTGTTTGATTTTGTGCTTGGTTTTTTTTTCTTTGTCTTTATATTACCGGTATTTGTATGTGATTATTGCAGTTCTACATTCAGCTTTGCTTTGTATTGTGGGTAAGGGGTGGAGGTGGGGCTGGGGGGAGGGTATTTCTCATGTTACATTTCCTCTGGCATTGTATACAATCTCTTGAAAAGATAAAATAAAAACAGAGTTTGGGGGGAAAAAATAAATGAAGGCTCTGTTTTGTGTCACATGTTATTTTGTGTACAGTTTAGGGGCGTAACGTATACCCACATGGGCCCTTGACTTGAAGAAACGGGCCCCCTCCATATGATATTAGGCCCTCTTTTTTTTTGTTCAGGGGCCCATTTTTTTGTAGCTTGCAGGGGAGCCTGAAGTGCTTGCATTACGCCAGTGGTACAGTTGTGATGATTCTTTTGACAGTTTTACTTGATATACAGGTTAGCCTTAATTTTGCATATACTGTATGCACTGTATGTTCTGTATATTTCCTGTGCACTTTGTATCTGCAAGTGTTGTATGCTATGGATCTGTCGCTTTGGATAAACTATGGGTATAGCCTTGGGTACTTACGTTACATACTTATGTTACATACAGTATGATATCCTAATAAAGTGTCATAACTTTTTACATCTCTGTTTGGTATGGCCATCTCACCCAATCCAACAAGACCAAGCTGGCTAGAGTTGTGAAAAATCACAGGGCAACCCAAAATCCACTGGACAATCTTTATTGGACTGCAGTTGAGCAAAAGACTATGGACATTTTAGATGATGGCACCCACCCCCTTCACCCTGAATTTGAACTGCTCCCCTCAGGGAGGCGCTATAGAGCGCACATTGCAAGAAAAAAAAAAAAACATCTACAAACATTTGTTTATACCAAACGCAATTTCCATGGTCAACAAGCAATGGAAAATCTAGACTGGAGTAAGGAAAAACAGGATACTGGATCTGGTACCTGACCTGTACAGATGATGTGTATGCCGGAAAGGGTGGCTAGAGGAAGGGGATGTACAATATGCAATGATGTATGTGAAGTATGTTTCTATGTTTTGTGCAATGGAATGAATGTCCAGCTATGTTTTTATATGGTGAGATCAAAGCTAAATTTCTTGCTTGCATGACAATAAAGTCTATTCTATTCTTCTACCTTCATGAATTGGAGCATTTTGATAAATATTAACACTATGAATGTAACAACAGTGTTTAACACTGATTTAGGGCAGGACCAAATACACACTAGAGTGTTAACACTTAAAGTGTTGTTTTAACCCTCTAGTTGTATTACGTTTTGAAACTTCATTCTTAAATAACTTCTCTATTTTTTATCATACACAAATGTCACTTCATGATATCCTCCAGCTAACCTATTCAAATGGTCAAAATGAAATATAATGAAATTCCTAAAGAATTGTGGAAGATACACCAACTTTATGGTTCAAAGGAAAGAAGTCTACCGCACACATTCTTGACTTTATGCTCGTTTTATTAGAGCGAACAACGCGTTTCGCCTCAGTGCATCCTCAGGCTCGCTCAGGTGAGCGAGCCTGATGACGCACTGAGGCGAAATGCGTTGTTCGCTCTAATAAAACGAGCATTAAGTCAACAATGTGTGCGGTAGACTTCTTTCCTTTGAAGTATTGAACATTCCTGCATCTACCAGCACCTAGGAGCTGTGCATGGAACTCTGAACTGTTGAATTTACATTTATGGTGTTTCGGGCAAATCTGACCGGACCATTAATTTACATCTCCCAAAGTTATATAGGCCTACAGTTATATTACATTCACTTTACTCTCATATTCTCTTTGTTAGGCTTTTCAGAATACAACCATATGTGCCACATTAGTATAGATGTTTACAGTTAGTTGAAATACTTGAAAAAAGTAAAGCTGTTCCAAATGACCTGAAAGCCTCTGAGAGGCCCTAGACTCCAGAGGGCTAATACAACGAATTGGTGCAAGAAAAAAAGCATACAAATCACTAAAACAAAGCAGAATAACATTTAAATCACATTAGAAATGTTTCAAAAGGATGTCTAAAAGGTATTAATCACAAAATATGCCAATCAGATTTATAATCAATGTATTATTACCTTTTTAGTAGGCGGTCAATTTTGACTGTTAACACCATGAATGTTACCATGTTTATAACACAACCAGAAGGTTAACACTGCAAAATGTACTGTGTGGTTCTGTGTAAGTCTCCAGTGAAAAGAAAGCTGCTACCTAGAACAATTTGAATGTATGTGAATCATGCCACCAATCAACTTCCTGTGCCCAGCTTGTCACAACTCTGAATTCCTTGTCTCTGGGTAGAACCATCCTACAGAAAAGGAGGGGTCACACTACAAAAAAAAAAAATCTTAGCAAGCTTATTTTCCTAGTTTCAAGTAAAACACCTAATCAATCTTGACATATTGGGAATAAATGGACAGATAAAAACAGAATAAATGGACATTGTCTTATTATGCCCAAAATCTCGCCATAATGGATTTTCCAACAAATTTAGGTAATAAACATAAAATGTCTGGATAGGGTTAAAACATTAAGATAAAACATAGCTAATGCTAACAAATTTGTGCTGAGCGTGTTGCTGACTGGGGAGTCAGGTCGGGATGAACCCATCTCAGGTAAGAGAAACATAGACTTTTTTATTGAAACATGGTGATCTGTGTTGTTTTCATAAAGTTTGTGATGAAATTACACCCCTTTGCACAATGACTTTGTTATTATTTAGTCACCAAAACGGTAATTTGCCAATGATAATATGAGTCTGCAAGTTCAGAAATGACATTGATCAATGATACAGCAATAGGTGTAATGAGTAACAAAAAAAGAGAGTGCGAAGATGTCCTTCAAACCAGGGGTGTAAATCACAGCCTCCATGATGATACAATTCGATATCGATTTCTTAAGGCAGCGATTCGATTATGTTTGGTACTTAAGAATGTCCCACAATACTGTACGATTCGATTTGATAGTTGACAGGAGTAACGATGCATTGATACATATCGATTATTATTTACACCCCAACTACAAACGTGCTACAAAAGCAAACAGCACAAGAGGGCACCGACTTGAAGGGAAGCCACCATGCAAACCCCGATGCCACGGCAAGTGACACGCATGCACTTCGCCCAGTCGAAGTTCTCGCGGCACTCTTTGCAGTCCAGACAGCAGCTAATGCAGCACTCCTCACAGTCGCTACCACAGCACCTTGCGCAACACTTACCACAACAGCTAGCACAACAGAAAGCACAGCCACTCCCTTTCGTTGGTTGGTTGACAATGGGATCTTGCCGAGGTGCATTGGGGCTGGGTGTGGGCATGGGGCCTACCGGTACATGCATGTCTTGTGGATGAACTAGTGGTGAAAAGATGGGCTGTGGCTGGATGGTTATCACCACTGGGTAGGGCTGAACTAGATTTGGTGGATATGGATTATTTACCATTGGGTAGGGCTGAGATGG
The DNA here is from genome assembly GCF_034702125.1 of Engraulis encrasicolus. Taxonomy (NCBI): domain Eukaryota; kingdom Metazoa; phylum Chordata; class Actinopteri; order Clupeiformes; family Engraulidae; genus Engraulis; species Engraulis encrasicolus. The sequence continues at coordinate 152,321 of NW_026944680.1, forward strand.
ATTGCTTAGCATCGGGAGGGGCTGAGATGGATCATTAAGCATTGGGTCGGGCTGAGATGGGTTGGTTACCATTGGGTTTGGATTAGCTGGATTGGGTCCTAAGGACTGGGGGTGATTCTGATCATTTACCAAAGAGTTCTCATTGGTGGCGTCAGTAGGAAGCTGCAATTCATTGGTCCCTTCAAGCTGTGTCTGATTGGTGACTTGAGCAATAAGCTGTGCCTGATATGTGTTCTGGCCAGGAAGCTGTGTCCTATTAGTGCCCTGAACATGAGGCTGTGTTTTGATACCCTGAGGAGAGGGCTGTGTCTGGTTGATGACTTTGGGAGGATTTGTGCCTTCAGTGGGACCAGTGCCTTGTCCAGAAAGCTGTGTCTGATTGGTGCCTTCAGTGTGAAGTTGTGTATCATTGGTGTCTCGAATGGGATTGCTGCCTTGTCCAGGAACCTGTGTCTTATTTGCACCTGGAACAGGAACCTGCATCTCATTGGTGCCTTGAGAAGGTAGCGGCGTCTGGTTGGTGACTTGAGTGGGATTGGTGCCTACAGCAGGATCGGTGCCTTGACCAGGAAACTGCGCCTTATCTTTGCCTTGAATGGGTTGGGTGCCTTGACAAGGAAGCTGTGTCTCATTAGCCTGATTGTCATCCACTTCCAAATCTTGGTTCGCCGTCGAAGGCGTTGCATCACTAGGAGGGCGTAGCCTGGCTAGTGTCTCATTGGTGCCTTCAACCGAATGTTGTGTCTCATTGGTGGTTTGGGTAGGTAGCTGTGTCTTATTGGTTTCTTGAGCAGGAAGCTGTGCCTGGTTGGTGCTTTGAGCAGGAAGCTGTGTCTGATTGGTGCTTTGAGCAGGAAGCTGTCCCTGGTTGGTGCCTTGATCAGCAAGCTGCGTCTCATTGGTGACTTGACCTGGAAGCTGTGTCTGTTTGCTGCTCTCAGCAGGTGCTTCCGCTTCTTCCTCCTTCTCTTCAGGCAGTTCATACTCAATCAGATACTCGGGGTAGATCTGGCTCTTCTCAAAAACGACAAACACGCGTGGATTGCTGATGTTGTCCACACAGCTGTCAAAGGCGCACGTCTCGTCTGCATCTTTGAATGGAGGCTTGGTGAACTCTTTACGGCCTGTAGTGTAGTCTCCAACCAGGACCCGACACACAAACATGGACCTGGTCCCTTCATCACCTAGTAGAAATTGAGGAGAAATCGTTATCGCTAGAATCGAGAGAAATCGTCCGGATAGAAGCATATACAGTGTACATATGAATGCATCATGAATTTGTCCCCCAACACACAAACGTGAAACTGGTTCCTTCATCACCTTCGCTGGTGTACTGATTGCTGTACTTGGCATCTCTGGCGAAGTAGGACCCTACGAAACAGACGTTTTCTTGGTTAGCATGTAGACATGTTTTTTTAATGTCTAACTAGTGAAAAAAATCATACAGAAAGAGAACAACCTTAAGATTAAGGAGTCTATAGAAATCAGAAAGCACAGCCCAATAACCATGAACAGGGACAGAGGAGCATACAGTTCATATTTGCTCTCCCACACCTTCACCACCATCCTGAGAGGACAACTCTAACAGAAGGAGGTGTGACCAACCTGTCATTATTGACTGGGTGGTCACACCTCCACAACAACATCAGCTGATTTGAATGCACGTCACACATCAAAATCCAGATGGCAACTCTGATGAAGACGGAAGCTATACAGTCGAAACATGTCAGGTGAAAGATACAATTGTAACACTTTACTTAACGCCCGTTCTATAGTGCATTTTGAGCGTATTTATAACTTTACTGATACAACAGTTATATATCCCATTGACATCACAGCAGTCCACCCAATCTCTCCTAGACTGTATAGAGACCATCAAGCATTGGATGTCTAATCATTTCCTTCAGCTAAATGACAGCAAGACAGAGGTAGTCATTTTTGCCCCCCCTAAATCTATACCTAAAATAGCTGATAGTCTATCTCACCTCTCCCCATTCGTTAAACCCTCTGCAAAAAGCCTGGGTGTCATCCTCGAATCTGACCTGTGTTTTAAAAAGCAGATAAATGCTGTCGTAAAGAACAGTTTCTACCAGCTGAGAGTGATTACCAGGCTCAAGCCCTCGCTGTCCTTTAAAGATTTAGAAACAGTTATCCATGCTTTTATTACATCTCGGCTGGATTACTGCAACGCACTTTATTTTGGCCTCCCCCAAAACCAGCTTGCTCGCCTGCAACTGGTGCAAAACGCTGCTGCCCGGCTTTTAACAGGCACCAGGAGACGGGAACACATCTCCCCTGTCCTCTCCTCTCTGCACTGGCTCCCTGTTAGTTTTAGAATCGATTTTAAAATGCTCCTTCTTGTTTTTAAGTCACTCCATGGCCAGGCCCCTGTTTACATCTCGGACATGCTACGGCATTGCTCTGCATCCAGGCCCCTCAGATCTAAGGACAAAGGTCTCCTCCAGGTTGGCCGGTCCCGCCTGAAGCAAAAAGGGGATCGTGCATTTGAAATTGCAGCTCCACGCCTCTGGAACAGTTTACCTCCCGATATTAGATCTGCTCCCACGACGTCTGCTTTTAAATCTAGACTTAAAACCTATTTATATACATTGGCTTTTCATTCTTAAATTTTAGTTTCCTTAATTTTTGTTGTTTTTATTGCACCAAATGTATACTTTTAGCCCTGAACCCTATAGTTTTAACTTCCCCTTCCCCTTCATTTTTATCACTTTATGTACTCAAAGTTTTCTAAGCTCCTTTTATGTGTCTTATATAGTCAATGCTGCCAGTGCTGCAACTGTACACTGTATGCAGATGTTTTATTTCCTCTATATTGAAATGCTATGTGCTACTATGTTTTACTTTTCTTTATTTATCTTGCCATTTTTATTCTAACCAGCCTCTGTGCAGCACTTTGGTCAGTTTTGTACTGTTTTAAATGTGCTTTAGAAATAAAACTTACTTACTTACTTACTTACTTACAGCTTTCATATATGTGAAGTATAACAAAAACCTAAGCTTTAGTTTGGGTCTTTGTTATCTTAACATTATGTATTTGTACAGTACAGTGTCATTTCATTACAGAGAACAATCTAATGACAATAATAAAAAAAAACATCTTGAGAGGTTTAATTGATACTTGTATGTGAATATAACCCAATTTCCTGTAGGGAAACCTAGCCAGATTCATCACTTAACCATACCAA
>NW_026944681.1:0-12450 GCF_034702125.1 Engraulis encrasicolus
GACTGACATTTAAGATGACACTTAGTGAAGCAGGAAGGTAACAGTGATAGCTGGTAACAATAATGGTAATAATAAAAGTTGCTGGGGGGGGGCTCTTGTGACCCGAATGAAGTCGAAAAAAGGGCTGGTGAAAAACGAGGGTGAAAACCCAATATGATATTGAAATTTGAGATTATGGACTTTTTTAAAGGCGTGTGGGAGGGGGGGGCGTTGTTGTGTCCGGAACAAAAATGGGGTTTGCAGGTCTTAAATGTTTAGTTGGGGGTGGGGGGAATATCATTCCAGGGGATTAAAATGAAGGCTGACTTGCTTGTAAAAATGACTTACAAATGGTTAAATAAAGGGGTGTTAAATCTCTCTCTCTCTGCCCCTTACTCTGGGAAGGCTCGTTTCAATTTGACTCAATTTGAAAAGAATGAAGATATGAATGAAAAAACATTAAATAGACCAAAACACAGTTTTTTTTTGTGCTAGTTTTTGGGGCCCCCGGGGGTTATTTCGCCTGGCCCCCCAAAATGGCAAAGATCCACCCCGGGAACAGGCAGGGAAAGGAAGGGCCAAACTGAAAGGAGGGAGATTAAAAGTGGGATTTCAACCCCCTGTGCAGCACCGCAGCCAGCCGCAGCAGCAGCAGCGCAGCATTGTTCTGGGAAACCCGCAAAACGAGGCCCCACCAGGGAGGATATGAAGAGCTCTTTTAAAAACGCTATACCCCCCATTTTTTGGTTTTTTGCATTTAATATTGGAATTAAATTTTTATGAAGTCCATAATCTATGTGTAATTCTTCCCATTCAATTTTTTCAGAAATATTTTTAAAAACCTCTAAAAGTGTTTTTTGCAATAAACCCCGGGGAAAAAGGGTTAATTTAGTACAATAAAAGCACAACTAAAGTGTACTTGCATTTTAAAAAGCGCATCACACTTTGTCAAGAAAAAGTAGTTTACAATAGCTTATTTAAAGTGTATTAAAAATTAGATGAAATTAAGTTGCCCTCAAAGAAAGTCATTTTTGCGAAACCATAATAAAGTGCCTTAGAAGGGTTTTTGGCAAAGTGTTTTTAGAGGAATAATGTATGTTCTAATAGTGAATTATAAAAGTGTTTTTTTAATAACATATTGCAATTGCATTTTTTTAAGTGATTTTGATTTACTTCCCCCGGGGGGGACTTTGAAGTGGATTTTCATAGTGCGCTTTAAAGTAAATACTTTAACATTTTGGGAAAGTATACTTTTTTAAGTGCACCATGATCCCCAAGTAAAAAAAAAAGTGTATTAATTATATTAAAAAGTACGTTTTTTGTATTTAAAGTGTATTTAAAAGTGTGTTTTAAAAAAGTTTTTTTGGGGGCAACTTATAGTTTACTTAAATGTACTTGAAATTTTAATTTAAAGTAGAGCTTAAACACTTTTTAAAGTTGATTTTTTTTGTACTAAAATTAAACTTTGTATAAGTGTATTTAATATAAAAAAATATTTTTAAACTTTAAGTACATTTAGTAACTACCAAAGTCACTTTAAAAGTGTTTAATGTTATTTTGCATGCGGATAAGTGCATTTTAAGTACTTAAAATCTTTTTTAAAGTATAAAAAAAGAACTTATAGTATACTGCAGAAGACATACAAAGTTGTGTTTTTTGGGACAACTTATAGTAAAAACTTAAATCACTTGAAATAAATTTAAAGTAGAGCTTAATCACTTTTTAAATTTTGACTTTTTTGTACAAAAATAAATTTTTTTTTTTTTTTTTTAAAAGTGTACTTAATATACAAAAAAAAATATATTTAATTTTAAGTACATTAAAGTATACTAACCAATCATTTTAAAAAGTGTTTAATGTGAACTTTAGCATGCAGATAAGTGTTTTTAAAAGTAATTGAAATCTTTTCAATGTCATGAAATGTACTTTTGTATACTGCAAAATCTACTTAAGTTGTGTTTTTTTGGGGGAAATTATAGTAACTTAAAATACACTTGAAATATAATTAAGTAGAGTTTAATCACATTTTAATTTGCTTTTTTTGTACTAAAAAAAAACTTTGTAAAGTTATTAATCACAAAAAAACATACTTTACTTTAATACTTTTGAAGTACAAAACCCAAAATCATTTAAAATGTGTTTAAATGTGTATTTAGAGGGGAAAAGTGCATTTTAAGTACATAGAAATTATTTAAAAGTCATGAGAAATACTTTATAGTATACTGCAAAAAGTACATACTTAATTGTGTTATTTTGGGACAATTTATAGTTACTTAAATACACTTGAAATATGATTAAGTCAGCTTAAACACATTTTAAGTTGACTTTTTTGTACAAAAATTAAACTTTGTACAGTGTATTTAATATACTAAAATCATACTTATTTTTGTACTTTAAAAATTATTTCACAAAAATCGCTTTAAGTACATTTTACGTGCTTTGACTCAAAATGCATTTTAAAGAACACAAGTAATTTTTCTTTTAGTACATTTCAAATTTTTTTTATTTTAAGTACATTTTAAAATTATTTAAAAAAGTATATGAAATAATTATTAATTAATCACTAATCACTCATTTCCATTGTAATTGTATTGTTCACAACCATGCTATTTACATAACCCTTTCCCTTTCCCCTTCACTTCAGACAACAACCACTGCCTCAACCGGATTTAAACCCCCAAATTCACTGAACCACAGACCGACTCTAACCACTAGCCCCACAATTACCTTTTCTTCCCCGGGAAACAATTAGGTTTTTGAAGAATGTCTGAGTAGTACCTTTAAGTTACTTTTATATACTAATAATAATACTTAGAAAAACTTGGTGGTGGTTTTCTTTTATCGAATTAAAAACACTTTTACATGTTTAAAATTTTTTTCACCAAAAAGTACCCTTAAAATGCACTTAATACCTAAAAAAAAACTTAAGTACAGACTTCGTATTGTGCTTTTAAAAATTTAAAAGGTAAGGGCCCACATGCCCTTTTTAAGATTGTTTGTGCCCTTTAATTGTGTTTTTACCCTAAAATTTTATTAACAAAAGGAAGGGGAAGGGTTTTTAATGTTACAAAACATTTTGAGTAAAAAAGCCCAGGTTAAAATCACTAAAATGATGGGTTTAAAAAAATACCAGGTGAAAAATGTACTTAATATACTTAAAAAGTTTGTAAATTTTTTTATTTTAAATATACTTCAAAAGTGTGTATTTAAAAAAATGTTATTTTGGGACAACTTATAGATACTTTTAAAAAAAACTTGAAGTATGATTAATTAGAGCTTTAAACTTTTTAAATGATTTTTTTGGGACTAAAAACAATCTTTGCAGAAATGTACTTAAATATAAAATCATACTTAACGTAATACAATTTTTAAAAATTCTTACTAATTCACTTTAAAAGAGTTTATGTTACTTTTAAAATGTGGGTTTAAATGTAATATTTTTAAGTATGCTACAAATCTATTGAAGGATAAAAAGCACTTTATGCATGGTGCAGAAGTCATACTTAAGTTTGTTATTTTGGGACAACTTATGATACTTTAAATACACTTGAAAATAATTAAGTAAGCTTTTAAACATTTTTAAATTGATTTTTTGGGACTAAAAAACAAACTTTGTACAAGTGTACTTAATTAAAAAATAAAAAAAAACTTAAACTTTAAATTTCGTTTAAAAATTTTTCTAAAACAAAACTTTACAATTAGTTTTAAAAACAAATACACTTAAAATACACTTAAAATATACTACACAAAAGTATGTTTTCAAATACCACACTTAAGCAATTACTTTAAAAAAACAAATACACTTAAAAAAACACTTAAGTGGTTAAGACAACAAGAAAAATAAATAAATCTTTATAAGTGAGTACATTTATTAAAACAATTAATATCAGTGCCAAAAAGGCAATTTTAGTAAGTATGCAAAAAATTATGATATTTGTAAAGGTGTAAAATAAAGTTTAGGTAAGTATAATGATAATGTATATTTTCTAACCCCCCTTGTTTGAGTACACTTTTTAAGAACAAAGTTTAAACTTAAACTACAGTACATTTTCTAATACCCTCATTTCTTAATGGTGTACTGTGTATGATTTTCGTGTTTATTTCCAAAATTCATGCTGAAAAAGGGGAGTATTCTCCTCACTAAATTGGGGTCTTGCCTTTGTTCCCCCTTTTTGATTTTCCAGAATTAAAATTTTTTGCTAGGGAAAAAGACTGCTTTGGCCTAAAATTTGTTTATTTATTTTGTAAAAAATTAAAATACTTTTAAAAAACAAAACACAATACGTATTTTCTAAAACCACTCTTTAGACATTACTTTAAAAATCAAATGTACTTAAAATACATTTAAAAAAAAACATAATAGTGTATTTTAAACAACCTTTAACACATTACTTTTTTAAAAATTAAAAAGACTTAAATAGACTTAAAAAACAAAATACTAATAGTTATTTAACAAAATCACACTTTAAACACATTACTTTAAAAATACAAATGTATTTACAATACTTTTTTAATTAAACACTAATAGTGTATTTTATAATACTAACTTTAACACATTACTTTTAAAAAAACAAAAGTACTTAAAAGACTTAAAATTAATATACTAATAGTATTTTAAAAAGTACCACACTTAGCCATTACTTTAAAAATACAAATGTATTCAATAATTTAAATACAATCACTATAGTGTATTTTATAATACTACACTCAAGTACATGCTTTTAAAATACAAAAAACTTAAAATCACTTAAAATTAAAAACACTAACAGTTTCTTTATAATGTACACTTTGCAATTCTTTTAAAATACAAATGTATTAAAATTTTCTTAAAAAAACAATATACTAATGATATTTTGGGAATACTAGACTTTAGACATTCTTTTAAAATACAAATTACTTTCAATACATTTAAATACAATACACTAATAGTTTCTTTTTAGTATACACAAGTACATAAATTTTTAAAAAACAAAAATTTAAAAACACTTAAAAATATAAAACATAATGTAAATTTATAATGCACATTTGACATTACTTTTTTAAAAAACAATATACTTGAAATACACTTTAAAATTAATACACTAAAAGATATTTGAAATATACACTTAGCACATTACTTTTAAAATAAAAGTACTTAAAATACATTTAAAATAAATACACTAACAGTATATTTATAAAAAATATTTAAGTACAAACTTTAATAATACAAATGCTTTTTAAAAGTATTTAAAAAAAAAATAAACTTAAGTATATTTCTAATACCATATTAAGTCGTACTTTATAAATAGAGTATACTTAAAATATACTTTAGAAAATTAAATTTATTTAAAAATACACTTAAGTACACATTTTTTGACCTGGGTGTTGTTCTCCAAATATATTCAAAGTGTGCTTACACAAAGTGCATTTACCCCATCATGCATCATCATGCATGTCCATCATGTAAAAGCACTTCTTGGAGCTTAATTTCTCAAAAGAAAGCCATTTACCTCTAAGGAATATTTTGGTTTTCATGAAAATATTATCATTTTTATATTCTGCGTTTATTGTAGGAGTTTTAAATTTTTTAAGTGGTAACAAAAAGACCAATGTAAACCCCCCTCATTATGTGGTACGTTTTATTTTTGGTAATATGGCTCCACTTTCCCCTGACTATGGTGAGGGGTAAATGAAATAGTTGTTCAAACAACAAAACAAGGGGCACCCTTTGTGACAATTTAAAAGACAATTGGGAAAGGGGAAAAAAAATGAAAAAAGTGAAAAGTGTATCTGAAATCTCTGTAATAATGCAAAGATTGTAAATGTCAGTCCCGTGCTTGGAAACTTTTGTATCACTCTGTGACATGTGGCTTGTGAAAAGTACAAGTCTGAGGCCAGCGGTTGTCTATTTCATTTATATTTTTTCATGTACTTGGGAGTGTCTGCAAAAAATACTTCAAAATACCTGAAAATTTTACAATACTTAATATGAATACTTTTTTTCAGACTTAAAATGCCAATGTAGTCCAAAGAAGCATGAATTTTTAAAATTTCTTTTATTGACTTTAGTAACAATAAAAGTTATGAATGTACCAAGCACAATATTAATGCCATACGAAAGGAAAAAAAGGGGTTTTTTTGGAGATACTTTCAAAAGTATCTTGTAGTGCACTTAAAGTTGTCCAAAAGCGGTGCCAAATTTTGCTCCCCGTGGTGCAAGTGTGCTGAAGTATGCTTTATTTGTGCTTCAGCACACAAAAAGTGCAATGAACGCACTTTAAATCGCCGAAAATAGTCCCTTTTGTACAAAAAGGGGTTTAAAAAAAAAGTACACTTAAGTATAGGGGGTTTTTCACCGGGGGGAAAACAATGGAAAGCCCAATACAAACATGTCAATTTCCAACTTCTATAAAAGGGTATTCTTTTTGGAAAAGAGCTTTTCATTGCTGTGCCATCTTCAGCGAAAAAATGGGGGTGAGAAATCCTCCACGGTCCCATCTCCTTCTGCAGTGTCTATACATAGCTCATGTCCTAAATTTGGACAACTTTACTTTATGCACACCTACTATACTGTCCCTGCACCTACCACACTAACACATAGCAACCTACACAATAACGCTCTCTCTCTCTTTCTCTCTCTCTCTTTTCCTCTCTCTCTCTCTCTCTCCTCTCTCTTCTCTCTCTCTCACAACCCACACAACACATACCACACACCACCCCCACACATACACATACACGCAAACATCTCCTTAAACCACGTGGGAGCACAGAAAAAACTGCTGCTGCTGTATCCTGACGGCGGGTGTGGAGTGTGAGTCTTTACTTCTCTGCCGCTTGCTGCTCCCCCGGGGTTTTGTGTTGTCCCCTACTCTACTCGGGGGCTTCCTAAAAACCGCAGTTGCAAAAACTAGTTAGCTACTTTGCTTTTTTGCAATGCAATTTCCCATTGACAACGACCCAATTGTAACTGGCTAAAAACTACACTTTCGAAAAATGCCCCCGTAGTGTTGATTGTTTTGGGGGGGCTCAGTGAAGGGTTTTGGGAAAACACACCCTAGTGGGGTGCAGAACAGCCAGTGCAGCAGGGGGCGCTGCAAATGTTGGGCCCTGAAAGATTAAAATTTTTTGGGCCCCCAAAGGGTCCCCTCAGGCTTGCCCCCCCTTAAGGGCCTCCTATCAGGTTTGGGGCCCTTAGAAATTGTACCCTTTCCCCCCCTAGCGGCCCCCAGCAGTGCAGTGCGTGCGTCAGTCGGGGTGGGCAGAGAGTGAGTGAGTGAGTGAGTGGTGGTGATGAGTGAGTGAGTGAGTGAGTGAGTGAGGAGTGAGTAAGGGAAATTAACTCGTCAAATGAGGGGGGCTCACCCCCAGACTAGACGACGCGTGTCCACTCCCTCCCTACCCCTCCCACTACTCCCCCTTTGCCCTGTCCTTTCCCTCTCTCATCTCTCACTCTCTCATATCTCTTTCATCTTTCTTTTCCCCTCTCTCTTTCTCTTTCTCTCTCTCTCTCCACTGTTCCCCCTCTCTCTCTCTCTCCTCCCCCCTACCCCTCTTCTTCTCCCCCTTCCCCCCCTCCGCTCATCTCTCTGCATCCTCATTTTCCCTTGCACCCCTTACGATCCTCCTCCTCCCCCCTCCTCCTCCTTCCTCCTCCTCCCCTCCCCCTTTTTTTAACCTCTCCCCCAAATCTCTTCCTCCCCCACCCCCCCATCCAATCCTCTTCCCCTCCGCCCACACTTTTTTTTTCCTTCTCTCCCCCCTTAATTCTCATCCTTTTTCCTTTTCCCCTCCCCCTCCTCCCCCTGATCTCCCTTATCCTCCTCTACTTTGCCCACCCCCTCCCCCCTCCTCTTTTCCCCCCTTACCCTCTATCTTTCCCCATACTCTACTCCTTCATTTCCCGTCTTCCATGCCCCCCCCCCCCCCCTTCCCTTTTCCCCTTTCCCAGGCCAATGGCGCAGACGTCAGCAAAGGGAGGCCACGGCCCCGACCAGGGTAGCATCAGGTAGAGCAGTGTTTCTCAAAGTGGAGCGTAAGCCCCCCTGGGGGGGGCGCGGAGGCTTCTCAGGGTGAGGAGGTGACATCTGATTTTGTTTATTTTTCTCCCCCCAAGGAAATGATTTCCAGTCTTGCCAATAAGTCAATAAGTTTAAAGCCCTCACCAAAAATTTATTTTTAAATTTGTCATGAATTTGAATAGCATGGGAAAATAAAACCACACTCTGCATTGACTGCAGCCCCTCTTTTTTAATCTCCACCGCCCCTTCCCCTTTGTTCTGCGCAGAAATCGAAAAATCAACACGAAAAATCAGTCGCAGATATGCGTTGTTGAGGGGGGGGGGGCTCGGGGGCCCTTCGCCCCTTTTGAAGGGGGAATGATGGAAAAATTTTGAGAACACTGAGCTAGAGTTTAGGGGGGAGGCGGGGGAGGCGAGCTGAGCGGATGGAGTGGAGTGGAGTTTACTAGCCGTTAGGAGAGATGCGCTGTCCCCTGGGCTGTTTTTGTAATGGCCAGGGGTGTGGATAGGAAAAGAAATAGATGGAAAAAGTGAAAGGAAAAAGAAAAGAAGAATGGGGATAGATGGTGGATGGTAATGGAGGATGGATGGATACAGGGGAGTGTGAGTAAAAAAAAGTAGGAACATGAAGATGAGAAAAGAAAAATTGAGACAGAGAGAGCAGAAATGGAGGCATGAGAGAGGAATTGATATTTGGTCGCCTGTGTCATACCACCCTCCTGCTGCCTGTCTGTCGCCTGCCTTCCTTCCTGCCTGTCGCCTGCCTGCCTTTCTGCCTGCCTTTGTTGGGGCAGAGCCTGTTTGCGTCTGTCTGTGTTGTGTGTTTGAGTCTGTCTGTGTGTCTGTCTGCTTCCCTGCCCATCACCCTGCAGTCAGCCGCCTGTGTGTCTGTGTCTTGTCTGTGTCTGTGTCTGTGGCTGTGCTGTTTTTGCATGTGTATGTGGGGATGTGCGCAGCAGCCCCATGGGTCGGGTCAGAGTATTGGTATGAAGTCAAGTCTGAAGTTGTAAAGCACAAAAAGGGGGGGGCTCAACTTGTTAGAGAAAAATTTTGGGCACAGGGGGAGGAAAAGAAGGAAATGAGGAAGACGGGGGTAGACAAAAAGGAAAAGGGATACGGCGAGAGAGAGAGAAAAGGAGAGAGAGGAGGGAGGAGAGAAGAGAGAGAGAGAGAGAGAGGAGGGAGATGTAAAAAGAGATAGAGGAAAATAGAGAGAGAGGGGTATGAGTGATAAAGTGAGGGGGAGAAAAGGGGGAGAGGGGGAAAGAGTGTGAAAAAAAAAGCTCCCTTTTTTTCGGGAATGGGCACCACACACACCAACCCCACACTCTCTCCTCCCCCTTTCCCTTCCCTCACACATTGTTAGCTTCGCTCCTCCACCCAATTAGTGGCCCTCAGCTCCCCAGGAAGAAGCTTTTTGTCAGGTCAGAGGACGCGCACACACGTCCCATGTCCCCCGTGGAGAGCTAAAAAACTCACTTCTCACACCTTACCCCCTTCCTCTCTCTCTCCTCTATCTCTCCTCCTTCGATCTCTCTCTCTTCCTCGCGCTCTCTCGCTCTCTCTTCTCTCTCTCTCGTCTCGCTCCTCTCTCTCTCGCTTTTGCTCTCTCTTCTCTGTCTCTCTTCTCGCTCTCTCTCGCTCTCTTCTCTCTCTCTGCTTTTCCTATCTCGCTCGCTCTTTTTCTCCCCCATTTTTTTTTAAACCCTGTCTGTAGATTGTTTTGTTTTGGGGGGGGTTTTTTTTTCTGGGAAAGGTGTTGTCTCCTCCTTCGCTTGATTGTGTTGCTGTTTATCCCGACCTGATGTTGTCCTATTTCCCCCTGCAGACCAGACAAGGAAGTAAAAACGCGGACGAGTGAGGGGCTGGGAGTAAGACATTAAGAGAGGCGGAGGGGAGAGGAGGAAACGAGGAGGAGGAAGAGGAAGAAGTGGAGGAGGAGGAGGAGGAGGAAAAGGAGGAGGAAAAAAGAAAGATAGAATAATGTGGACGAGTGAGGAGGGTGGAGTAAACATTAAGAGAGAACGAGGAGGGGGAAGAGGAGGGTGAGAAAGGAGGACGAGGAGGAGGAGAAAGAGGAGGGGCGGAGGGGAGAAGGGGGAGGGGGAGGGGATGGAGGAAGAGGGGGAAGGATAGAAATGTGGGGGGACTGAGGAGCTGTGCATAAGACATAAAGAGAGGTGGGGGAGGAGGAGGAGAATGAGAACGAGGAGGAGGAGGAGGAGGATGAGGGGAAGGATAGAAATAGATGGGGAGGACTGAGGAGCTGTGCATAAGACATAAAGGAGTGGAGGAGGAGGAGGGAAGAAAAGAAAGAGGAGGGAGGAGGAGGAGGATGAGGGGGAGGAAGAAAAATAGTATGGAGGAGGATGAGGGGGAGGAGAGAGAAATAGATAGGGAAGAGTGAGGAGCTCTGAATAAGACATAAAGTGAGGTGGAGGAACAGGAGGAGAATGAGGATGAGGAAGAGGAGGAGGAGGAGGAGGAGGAGAGACAAATAGATAGGGAGGAGAAGGAGAGAGAGAGAGTAATAGATAGGGAGGAGTGAGGAGCTCTGAATAAGACATGAAGAAAGGTGGAGTAAGGGGAGGAGCAGGAGGAGGAGAAAGAGGTGGAGGAGGAGGAAGTGGAGGAGGGGAAGGAAGAGGAGCAGAAGGAGGAGGATGGGATTGAGGAGAGGAAGAGGAGGATGAGGAAGAGGAGGAGGAGCAGGAGGAGGATGAGGAAGAAAGATAGAAATAGACGTGGAGGACTGAGGAGCTGGGAGTAAGACATTACGAGAGGAGGAGGAGGAGGAAGAGGAGGACGAGAAGGAGAAGAGGAGGGAGGAGGAGGAAGAGGAGGAGGTAGAAGAGGAACAGAAAGAGGAGGATGAGGAAGAGGAGGAGGAGCAGGAGGAGGAAAGACAAAGTATAAAAAGAGGGAGGACTGAGAGTGTGCATAAGACATAAAGAGAGGTGGGGGGAACTGGAGGGAATGAGGAAGACGAAGAGGAAAGGAAGAGCAGAGGGGGGGGAAAATAGAGGGAGGGATGGGGAGCTGTGAAAAAGACATGAAGAGAGGGGGAGGGGGAGGGGGAGGAGGGGAGGAGGGTGGAGAAGGGGAGGGGGAAAGAGAGAGGGAGAGAAATAAATGGGAGGATGGGGAGCGGAAAAAAGACAGAAGAGGGGGGGAGGAGGGGGGGGGGAAAGGAGGAGGGGGAAAGAGACGAGGAGAGAAATAGATGGGAGGAGTGAGTGGGAGGGAAGAAAGACATAAACCCCCTTCCAACGGTGCCTTTGCTTAACTTTATTTAAAACAAAAAAAAAAAACTTTTTAGCAAGTTTAAATATGTACCAAAATCTTCTCGTGAGGTTTTATAACAAGTTGTTTATGATGTAGATGAGCGTTTCCGGGAAAGAGTAAAAAATAGGCCCCCCTCGGGGAAAACCCATTTTCGTTAGAGGGAAAACAAGAGGGTATACAGATGGAAAAATGACAGAAAAAGGAGAGGGCGGAGAAGGGGGAGAGGAAGAGGAGAGGGGAAGGGAAAGAGGGGGAGGAAGAGGGCAGGGCGGGGAGAAAAAGGGGGGGAGAGGGGGGCGAGAAAAAGAGGGAGGAAGAGATGAGGGGGAGAGAAAGAGGAGGGAAGGGGAGGGCGAAAATAGACAGGGGGGGAGTTTTCCATCCCCTTTTGGGATGTAATGCTTGAAAAAGGCAAGTTGAGCATTTAAGTGTTTTTGTTTTCACGCCAATAAAATTTTTGAAGTGAGATTAAATTAAATGATAATGACAAAAAATAAAACCCTTTTAAATTATAATCTTAAAAAAAAATTTTGCCAAAAACACCTCAGCTGTAAACAACTACAATCTTTTTTTTAGTGTGAGGCCAAATTTACCTTTTAAACAAAGCGAGTTCTGTATCAAGAGCGTCTTTTGGGAAAAAAGCCCACTGTGAAGAAGAGACGATATTTGTCGACAATTTTTGTTTAGTTTTGACCCAAAATGACCAAGTAAATTAAAATTTCCAACCAATAAAAAAGACGATTATGTTGTAAGCCATAGTCTTTTTCTTAGAGCAAACCATCCCCGACAAGGATTTCCCAAACGGTCAGTGATTGTTGATGAAATGTACATTTTCTATTGTCGTCGTCACTCGTCTCTTCTCATCTCTCATCATAATCATCTCTCTCTCATCATCAAGCATCAGCATACCATCATCACATCAATACATAAACTGTCATCATCATAATAATCAAAAACATGTTGGCCTCATCACCATCTCACAGCAGCAGCAGCAGCAGCCCCATCAAATTTGTCATCTCATTCTCTTCGTCTATGTAATCAAAAGCATCGTCGGCGTCATCACATCATCTCATCATCATATCATCATCATCATCATCCCTCACCTGAAACCAGGAAATTCCCCGAAGAAGAGACTTTGGCTAACAGAATGGAAAGTTGTTCAAGCTTTAGAGCCAAATTTATTGCCCTT
>NW_026944682.1:0-12459 GCF_034702125.1 Engraulis encrasicolus
GAGCGCAGTTCTCTTCCAGTAACATAAGGCGTTAGTAGGTCCTTCAGATAAGCTGGGGCCGTTCCTGTGATGGTTTTTTAGGCAAGGGTCAATGCCTTGTGCTTGATACGGGCGGTGATCGGTAATTAACTCACTTTAATTGTGAATAAAGCTTAATTCCACTTCGGAAATGTTATGTTAACACATCACAATTCGGAATTAAAGTAAACTTGATGGAACTATTGAATTCTGAATTATTAATTCAGAATTAAAACCGCCATTGATTCTGTAATCTCAAGTGAAATTTTGTAGCACCTCATTAAAGTAGCACCTCATTAAAAATGTCAGCCAAGTGGTTTCCCCTATCACGTGCAAGATTTTTTTTTAAAAAAAGAAAGCCTTTGCAGACCTACACATTTGACATACTTCCAGATGAACGTTCGTGGACCAAGGAGGAACCCATTCATCTGGTGAGTCAGGTCAGAAAATGCAATAACCTGCGGAAAAGAAACACAGAGTAGAATTACAATAAATGTTCCTGTGTTAAATTCACCATTTAGAGAGTCTATTTAACGTCTTCTAGAGTGTTTTTGGTCCAGGAGTACTCTGTAAGTTTTGAATTAACACTGTGTAGGCGTTATTACCCCTAAAGTTTAATTCATTTCCCCTCATTTTACGAATGTCCGCCATTTTGTAAAATACAGACACCATTTTGTTTCCTACTGTACCTGATCAAATTACATACGCGGCTCAGCCCCGCCCCGTATGTATAAAGCCCAGGTAGAGGTATGAAACAATAGAGTTAGCGACCCCGACTTCCTCCATCGAGATGTGAAACGTGCCGGGACACGTCTCCTTGGAGAGACGTCTATTTTAGAAATTATTGAAACTGTAAGTTATCTTGGCCAGGTTAACACTACAGTCGATATATTTCTTCCTTCAACCGGTTTTCGTTTGTATTGCATTTGACTTTTGCGGACACTGCTAGGAGAGCAGTGAGTCAGGACCCACGAGGAACTCACGCGCTATAGGATAACTTTTGTACGGACAATTGTTAATCTTTTTACTGGTACCGAAATCAAGGACCTCGCCTAGAGTCTACGAAGACTCGGCTGAGCCTGATTGTCTGTCCCCCAAGAGAGTGGACAGCCGGTATAGTTACTACGCGTGGAGCGGACCTGCGTGCACCCCTTTCTCATTGGACCTTCAGGACGGCCCCGCAAAGACAATCGGACTACACAACGAAATACCACCTTCCTTTTCCCGTTCAACGAAGCAAGACTTTGTGGACATATTGTAGCCTCGCGCCGGAACCGCGTGGTAACACTCGGACCCATACACACGTGCGCGTCTCGAGAACAAAGGAACCACCTCACCGGAGAGATCAAAGGATCTCTCTCTCTCTCCCTACCAAGGATAACGAGTAAGCACTGAGTTTGGGCAAAGATATTCAGTTAGAACTGTTACATAGCTTTGAGGAGTTGTGTTTAAATATCCACACTTGTAGAGTGTGATATATTTTATTTTGGGTTATTTTGTTCTATCTGTTCTTTCTTTTCTCTCTCTCTTTCTCCCCTCTCATCACCACAAATAGCCACACGCTATTCTTAGTTTACTGTAGTTGCAGGATTGGCATACTTGCACCCACATGTAAATTATCCACTCACAGAGATACACGTACCCGTGTTTTAACCCATAGAGTTATCGAGTTGAGGACGTAAGCTATTGTCGGAAAAGCGCGCCAAGCGCTCCTTTTCCCCTCCCCCCCCCCACACATACTGTAAAGCCTTTAGACAAAGGACAGTATTCTCTGATTAGCTTGAATTCTATCTTGAAGATAAGTTCCCGCTTCATCAGCCGAAAGCTTAACGCCCCTCCTCGTATCTCATATTTCGGTCCTGCGCGCAGCGCTGCGCAGAATCATTTGAGCCATAGTTCATAGAACATACATCTCTCTCTCTCTCTCCTCCCACCGCTCGGCACACGCGGTAATAGAGGTGCGCGGCGCTCACAGAAAGCGCTCGCCACTCGCGCCTCCCCCTTCTCTCTCTCTCTTGCATAGCGTACACACACACACACACACACACAGAGCGCATCCTCTCATACCCCGTGTATATATTGTATATTTTACCTAAGTTCTTATGCCCTGCAAGTCACATTGACTGTATCAGTGTTATGACCGGATGATGCTTTTACAATAAATGTACATTGTGGTGAACCGTGTTTGTCTTATTTGAACAATTTCTACGAAGTCAACCAGAAAAGAATTCACACAAAACCTTCAGATTATTTGTCAATAATGGTCATGATTTTATGAGACGGTCATGAACCGTGTTTTATGCAATCATTAATTAGACAATTGACGATTCCATAAGTACACACCTACACATTATTGATACCCAGCGTGAAGAGTTTAACACACTCTTCATGCATCATTTCTTATACTCTTATTCCTCACATATAGTAATAACACATTACATATTTGGAACTGTATAAGAATCGTATACTTATTAATGTAATTATAATTACATTACTGTACTTCCCTTACATTTAACGTCGTACCCATTAATTGCAGTTGACCCTACATATTTTGGTGCCCGTGTGAGGAAGAATAGTCTTCGTAACAATAAATGTAGTTTTACCTACATATTTTGCTGCCCCTGCGTGAGGAAGAATATTCCTCACGTCCAATAAATGTAGTTTTACCTACATATTTTGGTGCCCCTGCGTGAGGAAGAATATTCCTCACGTCCAAAAGATGCAGTTTTACCTACAACTGCCTATTTGGTAACACTTTCTATGAAGCCCATATCTATAGCGCATTATGAGCGCATTTATAACAAATCATAATGCGCTTTATAATTACTTATAACGCATTATGACTACACCCATGATGTTTCATGATACTTTATATGAACAGTTACGAATAACCATGAATCTAGCTTATAATGCTTTATAAATCCAAGGGTGTTATGAGTGCTCATGACTGGTTATAAACTACAGGCTGCCTAATGGGGCTTATAGTATATTATGAGTACTTATACCCCTCTATGCACAGACCTGGATGATAAACTGTCATAAGGACTCATAAGATGCTATAATGTTCCATGTGAGATCATAAGTCGTCAATGTGTGCTCTAAGTAAAGTGAAGTTCATATGAATGTATTTATGATGCACTGTATAATGTACATCTATAATGCATCATAATGTACTGTAAGCCACATCAGGCAGCCTGTAGTTTATATCCAGTCACGAGCACTCATACACCCTTGGATTTATAAAGCATTATAAGCTAGATTCATGGTTATTCATGACTGTTAACATAAAGTATCATGAAACATCATGGATGTAGTCGAAATGCGTTGTAAGTAATTATAATGTGCATTATAATTTGTTATAAATGCGCTTATAATGCGCTATAGATATGGGCTTTAAGTAAAGTGTTACCGTTTATTTTTTTTTACTTTGCATTAAAAGTCCCCAATAATTCATACGGAATTGTTTCAACCCAGAACACCAACCCAGACCTCCTTATCAATATTGCATTTTTTTTTACTGTGTATTAGAAGTCCCAGTATTTCACAAGAACTCATTTTAACCTAAAATCCCAGACTTCGTTATTGGACATCAATATTGCATTCATTTTTTTTCTGTGATTTAAAAGTTTTTACTGTTTTTACTGTGATTCAATATTTCACAAGGACTGATTTCAACCTAGAATCCCAGACGTCCTCACTGAACTTCAAAGATCTGTGTGGGCCCTGCTCTGTTCCCCCAGCGGGGGTGGCATATGTGCCCCATCCTGCTGAGGTGTGCATGGACCCCTCCAGAGACCACGAAGTGTGTGTGTGTGTGTGTGTGTGTGTGTGTGTGTGTGTGTGTGTGTGTGTGTGTGTGTGTGTGTGTGTGTGTGTGTGTGTGTGTGTGTGTGTGTGTGTGCGTGCGGCGCGCACCCTCCCCCCCCTATCAGCATCCCTGCATACATTATACACACAAAAAGTACATGCATACAAGGGGTGGCACTTTTGCAAATAAATACATGTCATTACTAATGAAGATGTCAACACCAAAGCAGAGACAACAACATAAGCAAGCCTGCATCACAGAATTAACCACATATAATCTTCATCTCCAACCTCCAACCTTCATCTCTCCTCTCCTCCTCTCCCAAAGCTCCTCTCCTCTTTTCAGCTTTCTTCCTCAACCTTCCTTCTCCTTCACCTCTTTCTCTCTCCTCTCCTCTCCTCTCCTCTCCTCTCCTCTCCTCTCCTCTCCTCTCCTCTCCTCTCCTTCTCCATCACCTCTTTCTCTCTCTTCTTCTCTCATCTCTTCTCTTCTCTTCTCTTCTCTTCTCTTCTCTTCTCTTCTCTTCTCTTCTCTTCTCTTCATCTTATGTATTCCCTTCCTCTGTCCACATGACATCTTCCCAAGGCCCCTCTCTTCCCCTCTCTCTTATAGTTTTTCTCGATTGCTTACACACAATTTTCGGAATCAGTTCTCGAATTCTCAAAACTCTACACACAAATCCCCAAAACTCACACACAACGGGCAAAACTCCTCACTACTCCTGAAAAATGCACGTCTTGACTTACAGTTTTTGCCTACTGCTTGCACACAATCTGCAAAATTTCGCTCATAGAGTCAAAACTCTACACACAAGCCAATTACTCTCAACACTTGGAGATAAACCCTTCACATATATGCCAGCATGAAACTCTGCTATCAAAACCTAAACATTGCCATAAAAACTCATCAACATTTTGTCACAACCTCACTTTCATGTCAAAAGACACACATGAGCACCAAATGAGAAAACAAATTAGATCAATGTGAAAACAGTTGTCTACTTTATACAAAACACAGCAGTCTTTCTTTTTGTCAGTCTTTTTAAACTCACAGAATGTACATCGTCACAAGACCCCAACATTCAATACTGTACATTACATAACTGCACCTTACAGTACAGGACATTAAACTGAAGCAAAATATATCTTAAACAGTACATCACTCTCAACACAACAGTGTGTAGGTGAGCTTATGGACCATTTGTTTGTGTATTGAGTATATTCACAAATTTTCAAACATCTAAATATGATATACATATGTGGTTGATGTCAACATAGTGAAATGAAAAACATAGTCAATATAGCCTACTTTGTTTGTTTGGGTATGAGATATTCTTACTGTAACGAAGTACAATATATTTCCAGACACAATATGCAGCTGACATCTACATGACGTCATCAAAATTATATCATATTCAGTCAGTTTGCTCAAGTGCTTGCTTGGTTGTGTTCTGAAAATTACACTATTATGTGTATTTCTACAAACTATCATGTTCTACCTAACATGTGATGATGAAGACAAACGGCTACTCCTGGCATCAGGCTAGGTTTTACAGAACGTAAGTCAGTCAATGCCATACTCCATATTCTACTCTTTTAGTACCGTTGTGATATTTGTTGTTTTGTTTGAGTGTAGGAAGGTGTGAATTTAGCAAAGAAGCAATCAAAGTAAAACAAATAAATGCAAAATAAAATAAGTGCAATGTAATATAAAGAATGCAACTTTGTAACTGGCAGAATAGTGGTTAATTTTGATAGCATGTGTTTTATTGTTGGTGCCTAAATCTTGTCATACATCCAGTGTGCTTTGTTTTTTAACGGCTGTTATGATATGATGAGTGTTCATTTTTTAATGGAGTGTCTTATGAAGGAAAAAGTGTGCAGTGACCATGAGTAAGTGTGTAGCATAAAGCAAAATGTGTGTTGCTGAATTGCTACTACAGTGTTAAGCAGAACTTTTGTTTACAGTTTTTTTCAATTGCTAACAAGCTTTTGTCCATTCTTCAGAGACATTTGCAAAACTCTTAACACAGTTAACACACCAAGGGCTTTCCATTGCCATGCAGTTGACACATTACATGCCTTTTTCACACAATTAGCAGTCAATGAATTAATTTCTAAAATGCTAACATTTCCTTTACACACAGGATAACCACAGCAACAAAACAATGTATCTCTTATGGCTTATTTTCAAATGCTTTCACACAGTGTGACAAAACTGGAAATACAACATCCAAATCCTTATTTCAGTAAAAATGCCTTTGCATGACATTAGCAAGAGTACAGTAAACAGAGTATTGATTAAAGTAGAAGAAACCCCTCCCATTTTACAGTTTTTTTCAATTGCTAACAAGCTTTTGTCCAATCCTCAGCGACATTTGCAAAACTCTTAACACAGTTAACACACCAAGGGCTTTCCATTGCCATGCAGTTGACACATTACATGCCTTTTTCACACAATTAGCAGTCAATGAATGCATTTCTAAAATGCTAACATTTCCTTTACACACAGGATAACCACAGCAACAAAACAGTGTATCTTTTATGGCTTATTTTCAAATGCTTTCACACAGTGTGTCAAAACTGGAAATACAACATCCAAATCCTTATTTCAGTAAAAATGCCTTTGCATGACATTAGCAAGAGTACAGTAAACAGATTATTGATAAAACAGCCTTTGAAAAAGTAAAAAGTTGTCTCACAATCACAGAATGAAAATACTTTTGGGAAGCACCCCCATTCCTTTTGTGAATTTCAGAATTCGCATCTGTAAGCATAGTGTCTTCAATTTGATCTAAGATCTGTGGTACCTACATATCCTGAGTGGCCATGAATACCATTGACAGCATTGTAAGTGCAAGGTTTACTGTAATGTTTTATGTATTTTGTGTGACATTCTAATTCTGTGTGGACTTTTAGGCTTTATCCTCCCAAGACATTTGGCGCCCTAGGCAACCGTTTTGTTTGTGCTTTTATATATATTTGTTTCATGATATTTTGTTCACTGTAAGTAACATTGCAAAACTGTGTATGTTCTATCATACTATACACGTAAACAGTATTTCTACTGTACCTCCTGTAGTCAACAGTAAAAAAAAAGCTTCGTACCGGAATCATCTTGAATGTCAACAACACATTAGACAGAAATTTAGTGCAAACAGTGAATTGCATGATTTGAATACATGCAATAGGCTATCTGTAAAACTAAAACGTAAAAATCTATGCAGCTTCTGTAATGTTGACAATAGCTAGTGATTTGAAGTCTTGTGTAATTTGATTGACTCAATGTACCTTGGGAAATGAAAACAAGTGTTATTGTTTGACAGACGAATTTCATTTTGAGCCATGTTTCTAGTGTTTTGGTAAAGTGAGTGTGTACAGAAAATGATGTGTTATATTTTGAAATGAGTACTTTGTGTATATTTAACAGTGTGTGCTTTTGAGAAGAAAATTAACTGTTTGGCCAATTGTGTTTGGTAGGTGGTAGTCTGTGTTAAGAGTTTAGAAAAAGTATCCATAGTATGGGTAAGTGCTTGTTAGCAATTGAAAAAAACTGTAAGTTACTCTACTCTACTCTACTACTAAAACGTTGTATGTTTTATCATATTATAAAAAGTATTTCTACTTTACCACCTGTAGTCAACAATAAAAAATGCTTCGTACCGGAATCATCTTGAATGTCAACAACACATGAGGTCCAAGTCCTGTTGCCTTTGGAAATTTAGTGAAAACAGTGAATTGCATGATTTGAATGCATGCAATAGGCTACATGTAAAATTGAAATGTAAAAGTCTATGCAGCTTCTGTAATGTTGGCAATAGCCAGTGTTTTGAAGTCTTGTGTAATTTGATTGACTCAATGTTCCTTGTGAAATGAAAACAAGTGTTATTGTTTGACAGACGTATTTCATTTTGAGCCATGTTTCTAGTGTTTTGGTAAAGTGAGTGTGTACAGAAAACGATGTGATCTATTTCGAAATGAGTACTTTGTGTATATTTAACAGTGTGTGCTTTTGAGAAGAAAATTAACTGTTTGGCCAATTGTGTTTGGTAGGTGGTAGTCTGTGTTAAGAGTTTAGAAAAAGTATCCATAGTATGGGTAAGTCAGTCCCTCCAGTTTTTCGCGATTCAGCGATCGCGTGGATCCATGCAAATTCAATGATATTCCGCATAATTTCACGATGCCGCGTAATTCCTGTAAAGCCGCATTTTCCCCGCAAAATTTCAACATTCTGTGGAGTTTATTGATTTATATTTTCGTCAAAAAAATAAAAATGTGACTACAATACCACCGGAGACGAAAACCAATAGGCCTACGAAGCATTTTTGTTAATAGGCCTATGTCACTGAAACATTGAAAAAGAATTGCCTGCTATTTCGGAAGTCGCGACCCTCATCTCAGCTGTTCCGCGTCTCTCCTCCCCTCCCTCACACGCAGGCGTCGGTGCTGCACACTCATGACCTTTTTTTAACAGCAGTAGCCTACTTTTCAGTGCAATCCTGGGTGGAAAAAGTATTGTTGCCCATTTATCCATGACGAAGAAGTGTATTCAGTCATGAAATAGTGGCGGTACTGTCGCACAGTAGCAAACATCTTACGTTAGGCTACATGTTTGCGGAACTTCTCCACTCTCCCCTGTCGCTTTCATGAGCATGCTACCCGACGGTCGTTGTCTGATCTTTTTTCAATGTTCGCTAATGTTTGTAATTTAAGGGTCTATGTCTATGCGTAGGCACAAGCCTTCTGATAACAATCACTGTAGTGCCGATCGCAAAGGTTTCGGAAGTGTGGAGTTTTGCAACTTGTTTCAGTCAAGGACACCGAGATAGGAAGTGAACGGCCCTTCCACGCTTTCACTGTGTTATTGCAATAAAGTCTTGCGAATCCATGCAACCATGCACACAACCATGTCAACGAGAGCGTGTATGCCATCACAACTTTGCATCAAGCAAATAATATGCAACAGCTTGCAATACGAGCACGAGAGAGAGAGAGAGAGAGAGAGAGACGCGTCTTCCAACAGGTGACATTGTAACGCTTGCATACAGCCTGGCTACTGTACCCCGCGACGCTCTTCATTAGGCCTAGTGGTAGGCTATAGGCC
The DNA here is from genome assembly GCF_034702125.1 of Engraulis encrasicolus. NCBI lineage: Eukaryota > Metazoa > Chordata > Actinopteri > Clupeiformes > Engraulidae > Engraulis > Engraulis encrasicolus. The sequence goes on from NW_026944682.1 coordinate 8,930, forward strand.
TACCCACAAGTATTTTTTCATAACGCGCTGTCCCGTTTTCCCCCGAAGTCGTTCTAAAATATCGACAGAGATTTATGAGTGTCGCGGCCATGATTTTTTTTACACATTGGACGCACTGGCTAATAAGACGCTCTGACAGCTTTTGACAATATTTTATTATTCTATTATATAGGAAGTGTGTTTCTGAATCTCTCTCTCTTTTGTCTTAAGCCTGCTTAGACTGATTGTGGTTTTCAGTTACCAAAAAAACCCAGAAAGGGATGCAAAATCTTTGCAAAAAATGAGAAAATGCCGCAAAATCTTTGCAAAAAATGAGAAAATGCCGCCACAAAATCAGGCATTTTGACCGCAAAAATCACAAAATCCCAGTGCAAAATCCTGGAGGGACTGGTATGTGCTTGTTAGCAATTGAAAAAAACTGTAGTTGTTTGGTTCTGTTGACCGTTTTTGACAACAGTTTTTGAAAAAGTAAAAAGTTGTCTCACAATCACGGAATGAAAATGCTTTTGGGAAGCACCCCCATTCCTTTTGTGAATTTCAAAATTCGCCTCTGTAAGCATAGTGTCTTCAGTTTGATCTAAGATCTGTGGTACCTACATATACTGAGTGGCCATGAATACCATTGACAGCATTGTAAGTGTAAGGTTTACTGTAATGTTTTATGTATTTTGTGTGACATTCTAATTCTGTGTGGACTTTTAGGCTTTATCCTCCCAAGAGATTTGGCGCCCTAGGCCAGTGTTTCCCAACCTTTTTTGTCCTGCGTACCCCCTAAGCCATTTTGTCATATGATGAGTACCCCCTCGCCCTCACACATGCTCTGTTCCTCTATCCCAATGTGACTACACTCAATATATTTGCTATTATTTTTTTTTTCCCCGCGTACCCCCTGAGGTGTGCTCGCGTACCCCTAGTGGTACACGTACCCCTGGTTGGGAAACACTGCCCTAGGCAACCGTCTTGTTTGTGCTTTTATAAATATTTGTTTCATGATATTTTGTTCACTGTAAGTAACATTGCAAAACTTTGTATGTTCTATCATACTATACTGTAAACAGTATTTCTACTGTACCTCCTGTAGTCAACAGTAAAAAATGCTTCATACTGGAATCATCTAGAATGTCAACAATTGTCAAGTCAAGTAGGTTTTATTGTCAATTTCTTTACATGCACTGGTCATACAAAGAATTTGAAATTACATTTCTTGCTTTCCCATACAGACATAGACTAAATCTAGGTAAGGACATAGACAGTATAGACATAGACAGTACTTATACATGGACTTAAGACAGTTATGGACATAGACAGTGCTCATACAGACATTTAAAGTGCAAGACTGGACAACAGAAGACTTGTAGAGGACATACATTAAGAGGTATTGTTGTGCTTTTGTGCTTTTCCTAAAAAGTCCTTTATAGCGTTCTGACATGGTAATAGTAGCATTTGAAGAAAATAAATATATATATATTAAAAAGGTCTGTCAAGTACACCAGCAGCAGTGTGTGTGTGTGTGTGTGTGTGTGTGTGTGTGTGTGTGTGTGTGTGTGTGTGTGTGTGTGTGTGTGTGTGTGTGTGTGTGTGTGTGTGTGTGTAAGTATGTGTGTGTATGTGTTTAGTGCAGGTAGAAAGTGCGGTGTGCGTCTGTGTGTGTGTTTGTGTGTCTGAGTGTGTGTGTGTGTGTGTGTGTGTGTGTGTGTGTCAGTGTGTGTGTGAGTGTGTGTATGTTTGGGTTTAGTGCAGAAAGTGCAGTGTGCTTGTGTGTGTGTGTGTGTGTGTGTGTGTGTGTGTGTTTGTGTTTGTTGTGGTAGTTGTGTGTGTGTGTGTGTGTGTGTGTGTGTGTGTGTGTGTGTGTGTGTGTGTGTGTGTGTGTGTGTGTGTGTGCATGTTTTGAGTTAGCGCAGGTTGAAAGTTCAACAACACATGAGGTTCGAGTCCTGTTGCCTTTGAAAATTTAGTGAAAACTGTGAATTGCATGATTTGAATGCGTGCAATAGGCTAGCTGTAAAATTGAAACGTAAAAGTCTATGCAGCTTCTGTAATGTTGACAGTAGCCAGTGTTTTGAAGTGTTGTGTAATTTGATTGACTCAATGTACCTTGTGAAATGAAAGCAAGTGTTATTGTTTGACAGACGTATTTCATTTTGAGCCATGTTTCTAGTGTTTTGGTAAAGTGAGTGTGTACAGAAAACGATGTGTTCTGTTTTGAAATGAGTACTTTGTGTATATTTAACAGTGTGTGCTTTTGAGAAGAAAATTAACTGTTTGGCCAATTGTGTTTGGTAGGTGGTAGTCTGTGTTAAGAGTTTAGAAAAAGTATCCATAGTATGGGTAAGTGCTTGTTAGCAATTGAAAAAAACTGTAAGGTACGGACACACTGTGTTTAAGTCATGTTACCAACAATCTAACAATATGCTATTTTGGTCTAAGCATCAGCCTATAGGCCTAGTGTTCAAGCAGTTGGCAAATACTGTAAAACAATGTACTCTCTTCTAAAAAGGCAATTTCGTTCTCAAATGACACACACAAACAGCCATTTTAATACACTCTTATGTGAACCATTGAACACTAATATGCACAAGGTAAAACTCTATACCCAACTTGACACACAGTAGAAACTTATTTTCTTCACTGTTCTACTTTCTAAAGAGGGTATTTTTATGTGGTAAAATACTGAAATATTGCTTTTAGACCCAGAGTACACAGATGTGTGGCAAAAAATATATTTTACATTTTTTTCTGACATTCAAAAAAATTGCACTAATTAATTGCAAAATATTGGGTACCCACATGAAAGTGATCTCTTGTATAACATATAACAAAACAAATGTGTTTTCTCACTGCATCCACTCATGTTTTCATCAATATCACATGCAATGTGTGTCCTTATGGGGTGATGATTTCAGATTGTAAACCGGTATGAAGAGAGTTTGCCCATGTGATGAGGAAGTGAACATAGTATGGCAGTTGATTGTAGTATTTTGAATGACAGTGTGTTCAGTGTGACAACCAGGGATTTTCTTCATGGAAATTGTGTGTAATGCAGAGCATTGTGTGTAGTGGTTTGAAAAGAGTGTGTTTTAAAACTGAAATGTGAGTGTAAAGAAGGAATTGTGCTTAGTGTTCAGTGACATTGGTTAGGGGAGTTGGGAAATGGGTGTGATGTTTTGAGAATTGTGTGTGAAGTACCAGAACTTGTGTGGAAGCAATCGAGAAAAACTGTATCAGCCGTGCCGCACCACTTCTTACTGAGCACCGTTACACGCAAGTAATACAATGATTCTTAACAGAATGGTGGCAGTATTTGGTTTGTACACGAGTCATGTTATCTGCATTCATTCTGATTGTGGCCATGTTCTTGAAATATTCCGGTTGCATGATGCTGTTCCACATGTGTAAACGGAATATTCCGGAACTTGTTTCACAGTAAACCGAATACTGACAGGATTCTATTTGAGTCCGGATGTACCTGCACTCTCTGGTTACTTCATGTCTGGGAAGCAAGCAAATAAAGATCCCTTTCACACTCCACA
>NW_026944683.1:0-12398 GCF_034702125.1 Engraulis encrasicolus
GGGGGGTTAATTTAGAAGCACAGAGTGCGTATCTCCTTTGTTTTTACTACATATTTTGTCAGATTGGGTTGAACTGGAAACTTCATTTACATGTTTGTATTTTGCACATTGCATGAATATTGGATTCACAACTCTTTGGAGTGTATAGTCTGTGTCTTGCAATGTCTTCACATTATAATTGTAATGTGTTAATGTGTAACTGAATGCTTAAGTTGCCGTCTTTTCTTTTCATTCAGAGAAATGCTGTGTACCTCATCTTGAACTCTTTCACATGGTGATTCCTACACATAATTGCACAATGTATGTGTTTAGCTTATCCTATCTTACAAAGACTTATTGCCAATACTGTATCTGCCTCTTCCTCAATACAATGTAAAAAGTGCTGCATAGACCATTTAGAGAAGCAATGTCTCATGACTTTTGCTGTATGTTTATTTTTGATCAAGTTTCATTTGTTTTGTAAAATATCTTTGCAGATTTTCTTTTCGTGCCTGGACACTTTTTTCCTTTCAAATATTGCTTTGAATTGCTGCAAATTGAAGAACGTGAATCCCTGGTAATAAAGGAAGGTTGACCAGAAAATAAATTTCTCTCTCCATTGATTCATTGCTTTGATGTGTTTTCGTATAATGTCATTTGAATTATCACATATGTTAACATGTATACAATAATGTATTACAAATTACTTAAAGCATTAATAGTGATCAGATTGGTTCTATTTGAGCAATGGTTATCAGTGACTTGAGTGTTTAAAATGGTCAAATGTGTTGCATATTGTATATATAACATATATAACCATATATGCATATATAAACATTAATATGCATATATAACCATTTCTGGAAAATGGGCAGATATTTACACATCCCCTTGAGTAATTGGAGCCTTACTTTTCTCCTGTTCTTTCAGCCATTTCCTGAGTTTGGCAATGCAACTTCTACCTCCAAGCAGGCAATTATCATTGACCAGTGGCATTAACTAGCTGCTGGCTGGTCCCATAAGATTCAATGATAGTTGCTTGCTTGGAACTCGACATAATTTGTCAAAGGGAACAACTGAAATAATTGGAGGGAAAAAGTAAAAAGGCAATGATCCCAAATAACCCAGTTTCCACCCATGTTTAACCCAGTATCACCCAGTCACTGAGTAACTATTGGACAGCACACATACTGGGTTATTTTTACCCATTGGATTGGGTTATTATTTTAACCCAGTGAAATGGGTTAAACTCAGCAACCCAGTACAGGGTATTTCTGACCCTACGGCTGGGTTAATTTAACCCATTACTGGGCATGTTGTATTGACCCCAATGCTGGGTTTAAAAATACTAACCCAATCCATTGGGTAAAAATAACCCAGTATGTGTGCTGTCCAATAGTTACTCAGTGACTGGGTATTAGAATACCCAATTTGGGTTATTTTTAACCCAGTATTTTTTAGTGTGAATGAGCTACACTGAAGCAGATTACTCTGCTTCGCAAAAAAAAACTAGTGCACCAATAATACCCCCGTCTACTATTTAGGCTACCAGATATATAGGCTAGTAATAGTATTAAGTTGTGCTACCTTGTTTTTTGTGGTAACGACAGTGTAGATCAGGTAATAACCTGCAATAGGGGAAGCGGCAATGCGCCAGTTTTAAAGACGGAATGTCGTCGCCAAATGTAAAATTCACCCCTCTCATGCTGACATGACGGGGCACACTACTACATTAGGCTACAATGTTGTTCCATGTCTGTTTGACTCACACTATACGAGTGGTTCAATTTGTGTTTTTGTGCTCATCGCACAAATGAGACAGACAGGCTTGCTTGATAGGGCTACACAAAGCAAGCGACATCGGTCCACTCAAAATGGTCCGAACTCCGCCGCTTGATTTCATGTCTCCTCAGTCTCTCCATTACGGTTTATTAGCCTACTCTGTTTTTGCTATTTCCGTTATTCTTAGCCCTGGCATTACAGATGAAGCAACTGTGATCAGTGAGGTTGTGGAAACGGTTGAATAGGCCTATGGTCCTAAATTGGGTTATTGTGGTTGTGGGTCTTGTTTAGGGCTCACACTTGTGTTATTATCAAATGCCCTATCAAATGCCCAATGCTAAATAAAACATGCATTTGCTGGCTGTATTTCTACTACTACTAAAACTGGGGGACGGGCAAGGACGGAAGCACAAACAGACCATAGACACAGGCAGACGCTGCTCTGCAAAAGCGGTGCTATACTGCCCCCCGCATTCCGAATGGCCACAGGGTGTAATGATCACGGTACGCTGTCGCGGCCCGGCACGGTAATGAGCAGATTGAAGTTACACCATCTGTAGGTCAGTGATACTCACTATTTTTTCCTCAAGAGCCACATTAGGGGAAAAAAGTCAGGAGGGAGAGCCGCATGCAGCATTTTTCCAAGCTTGAATGTTTGATACAGTGCTACTGTACATGGGGTTAAAAGGGCGTTCCAGTCATCAAGTGCCCACATGGTTAATTTGAGGCCTGGAAGTAGAGGGTAACCGTAAGGTCATTTTGTCCAAAAGCTGTTTTTGATTCCCTCCTATTCCATCATTAAAAAGGCTGGAGTGCCCTACTTTTTTTGTTAATACACTGTAACAGTTCCCAAATATGATGGAAATTCAATTATAACTCCCAAAGCATGCATAGTTTCCAAGATCTGGAACCCCAAAGGCGCAAGACTCTTCAACATGCGTTTCACTAATTCAGTTTTTTCAGGCTTAATATAGCCAAAAATAATCAAGGCATGCCATTTTAAAAGTACATCATCTGGTAGACAGGATCATATTGCGTGGACATGGTGATTTCTAGGCCTGTACCTTCCTTCAAACTAAAACTAGAAGTGTCAAAATCTGCTTGTACATTTTGTAAGCAATTCACAGGCTTGAAAAGTGGGCGTGGCACCCCAACTTTGGAGGGCCTGATCTCCACAACCGTTAGACGTAGGGTGCTAACACTTGGCATTCTTTCAATTGACATCAAAAGGTACCTGTATGTGAAGATATCGGCTAAATCGGAGAGGGTCATGTGGGGAAGGCGTGTGAATTGACATGGAATGACCCTATTGAGCTTGTGAAGGATGGTTGCCTGATGGTCTTCTTAATTTATTATAAAAATGCGACGTCGCCGACAGCACTGTGTTCTATCAGCTGTCAATCAATGCCGTGCGGAGAGAGAAAGCGAGATAGAGAGAAAGTTTTAAGTTTTCCAACTTGCAGCATTCCAACGCGACTCCACGTTGCTTTATTCGCGCTCTGCTTGCCTTCATTGCCCGTTTTGACAGCGCCAGGTTAAACTGAAAATGAACAGCGATTTGGGGAGGTGGTCACCACAGCAATCTGCGCGAGAGAGTTACACCAGGCGCGAAAATGAACAGCGCTTTGCGGTGTGGTCACCAACAATGCAATCTGCGCGAGAGAGGCTACACCAGGCGCGTGCACGGCACTCATTCGCAATGTATGAGGGAATTACTCGTTTGATGTGGACAAGATTAATTTATTGGTCTCCGCCATTGAGTGTCGTGGCGTTGTTGTGAATGATGTTTGCCGAATTAAGTTTCGGCGCTCTTTTCTCTGCTGATGGACAACCCCCAGCCAATTTAGAATGTAAGCCGTCTATTTTTATAAAATAATGTAAAACTAAGCCACCAATGAAAATGTGAACAAACGTCCATAAAAATGACAGCCAATGCATTTTCAAATAAGATCTGTAATTGATTTTGCGGCTCACTTCGGAGGGGAAATGTGGCTTGCTTGCGCGGTCCGAGTCAAATTTGTCAGTAAATAGGCCTAAACAACGACGCATGGGGTAGGCCTACTGGCTCAGCCAGGTGGAAAAAAGAAGATCTTGATGTAGACGTGCCCATAGCCTTGCCTACTTGGCGTGATGCAGATGACTGTGAAGCGTGGTTCATTGTATATGTATGTAGTCATGGCAGATTTTAAATGCAGGTCTGTTGATTGTGTTGGGCTATAATATTTTTTTCTAGCCTATAAGCATGCGAGCCGCCAAGTCAGGCGTTGCGAGCCGCCTGAGGCCCGCGAGCCGCGCAATGAGTAACAGGGCCATAGGTAATGAAATAGAACAAAGTCACCATTTACAGCACAGGTCCAGGATCAGCAGACCCAAAACAGACATCGCTCGTACTTACACGCTAGGGCTAGGCAATATGACGATATATAATCGTTATCGTGATATAAAAGTGTATCGTGACCTTTCTCCTATATCGTTTATCGTGATAGTAATTTTATACAATTGAATATCATTTAATTACATTTCATGTTTCACAATAGACACTATAAGTTCATGTAAAAAAAGATCCATTTTAAAGAAAGGTTGTTTTGAGACATGAAAAAATAAAGAGCAAACAAAGTGAATAACTGAAAACGTATGTATATTGTGATATATCGTGATATCGTTATCGTGATATAAAGCAGAGCCATAGAGGAGGAGAGTTGCGCAAATGGAGGACCAGGAAAAAATTGCAGCCCGCCTTTCAACGAGATCGAGGTCGTGCCTAAAGCGGCTGCCTCTCCATAGACTCCACATAGAACCACCACATAAAAGCCAAAAATATAGGACTAACGAACTATACTCCAGGGTAATCTCCTCAAATATGTGAACTATCAATTGTCTCTGTAATGATAATCACAACAGTTTTACCATCTGTGATGTTTATCTGAAGTTATTACTACAAGCAGCAAGTCTTGTCATATTCCCTGCATTGCATTGCATTACATTTGCTGTGTGCTACGCCCACTTCTAGGAACTAACATTCACGCTGAGCAGTTCTGAGATGCTAAACAGCTAATTTTGCTAATGCTGAAGTGGGCCCTAGCACACAGTGGAGATTGCCCGACTCTGTTTCTATATGGCTCTGATAAAGTAATACATATCGTGATATTGTTTTTTTTTTTTTCCACATCGCCCAGCCCTACTACACGCTGATAATTATTAAGATGATAAAAATCAAATGACACAACAGTGTATGCTTGTGGTAAACTGGATGTTGAAACATGCCTGTTTCAGATTATGGAATGTGGCTGCTGCGCTCTGTCTTTGACGTTGAAACCTTGTGAAGTGGTACTTTCAGCTACTTTAAAAACGTATGATGAGGTAGCCTAATAGCATGGTTTTAATGTAATCTAAATAAACAATGGCATTATGCCGACAATTTGGAAGTCGGCAGGCAGTTTTTGACACAGATGTTTGCGCTCGGATAGAGAGAGTGATTACGTTGCATAATGCAATAACTGCACGACCGACAGCCATGGAGTCATAACTACACAGATGTTTGTGCTCGGATAGAGGGGCAATTTCGTTGCATAAAGCGATAACTCCACGACCCACGGCCATGGAGTCGTCAGTAAACACAGCCTCGACCCGCAGCGCATTGTCCGAGGACCCTAGTACGAGGGTGTGCTACAATACAATGGCAGAGAGGAATGCCATCTAAATAGCATACTGCTATCCTGCTAATGTGACGGTCAGCCAGACTCACCCGTCTTCACACTCAAGTAGTAGCCTAGCAGGAACATATCCATCGGCACACCTGCTATCCATAGTTGGGACTGCTTGTGGTAATAGTCTAGAAGTCTCCTATTTCCAACCATGTCCACGGTCTCCACATTTTTTTGGGTGAATAACAAGAGGGGTGGAAATGTCCGGAGGACAACATTGATTTACTTAAAAAAATCGAGCCGATGCCTCCGTACAGCGCTGTTTTGCCTTCTCCTTGTCAGCATCAGTTCCAGTATTTTTGATGTTAGGAAACTAGTGAAGAGAGATGCCTTCAGTGAAGCTAGTACTTGTTGCAACCTGCACCATTTGGACCGCCACGAACACAATATTTTCCACTGTGCTTTGATTTACTAGCCATAGACGCCGCCATTGACTACTATAACTTTGTGGGTTCGTAGATGAACTGTGTCAACCATGTGACATCACGCATAAGACAATAAATTCGCACTAGGCCTACTGGACAAAATATTGCTCCTTTTGAGCACGTTTTAACATGTCTTCCCGGATAAATTATTACACAAACAATATCTCGTTTTAATCACAAAGCTTGGAACTTTTGTAATCAGCAACAAAAAATGTAAAATTCCAACAACTAACACATTCACTACCAAGTCACGTAAAAATATGTTTTGCCTCCCATGCGTTGGCTCCAAACAGTAAAATTGCCTTTTTCTTTAATTGGATTCTGAATCTACACATTCTAATGCACATTCTGTGTGATTTTTGTAATAATGTGATGAACAGAACTGACATAGATCATGAAAACACCTACAAAGTCAAAACTCCTACAAAGTCAAAACTCCTATAAAGTCAGGATCTGGATATTTCATCATCTGTGCATTTTATTACACACAGTATTTGAGTTTTATTATAGCCAGTCAAACCACTTCCTGATCACGTCACGTCACGTCTCAAGTTACTTCCTGGGCTGGAGAATCAAAACATACTTGCCTTGCTAGCTAGCCTATTCCTAAACATATGATGGAAGGATTAGGAGTTTTGCTGCCATCAGGATAGGTGTAAAATGGAAGGTTGTAATGAAAAACAGCATGCAACACAGCAGGAAGTAACCTACTTTTGGGTGAGTACTTTGGCACGTCTACTTTTATCTACAGAACGAAAACTGCCAGTCAAGTGACATTAGCCAGCTAGCATTTCAGATGCTCTGAAGTGCCTGACCAGGTGATTTTTGCACCAAAATAGTTTACTTGGAAGCCACTGGAGTTGTTCTTTGGGCGTGAAAATGCATTTAGACCCGCAATTTAAACTCGGAGAGTCAGAGCGCACCCGTGACAAAAAAGGCTTTATCTCAGTTCGAATGTTCAAAATCGCTATTTTTACCTAAACCAGTGCTCGCTTAAAGTGAAATAACTTCGGAATGGAACAAGCTAGAAACAAACCGTAAAAATATACAGACAGCTGAGTCTTTGGGCTTTCGAACAAGCCCTGACATGTGTCTGTGGGTTGAAGACAAAATATTCGGTGGGTGTTCATAAAATTATGAAATTGTCTGGGAGTCTACGTCTGAATTCCAAAAAGCGGCTGGTATTGAATGTGTTAAAATATGTTTAATATCTTCTTTAAGATAGGACAATCAATTTTTTGTGCATTTCCATGGCCATATGCACTTAAAACATAGAAAGAAGCAGTGTTTCCCACAGAAATTTTGGAAACTATGGGGGCAGCCGGGGTTTATTTTGTCCGGGGGGGGGGGGGGGGGGGGGGGGTGGGGGGGGGGGGGGGGGGGTCCTCTTTTTGGGGGGGGGGGGTGTATTCTTGCAGTGTAAATGCAAAACGGCAAAACAATGACTACAGTATGACATTGGCGCATGGAGAAACTGTAGGCCTGGGCCTATATTTCAGCCATTTATATTTTGAGAAATAAGGCTACATAAGATTTTACCCATGACTTGTATAATAGTAGTACATTGTCATTGTCAAAAAATGCAGTACAGTGAATAATTTCTGTTTACAACACAGTTTCATTCGTCCCTCATGCAGGGGTCTGGGAAACAGTAATAAAACAAAATAGGAGCAGAGATAAGAATTTAAGAGCACTGTGAAATTGTTAACGCATAGACAAAAAGGGTCTTAGAGGGTAGACTATGCCTTTTCCCTCACACATATCTGTAGGCGTACACATTCTACTTGAGGGGTGCTGGTCACAGGGCCAGTTTTTTCCAAATTCCTCCCATTAAAAAGGGCTGAACAACATATTACACATTTATGTCTATATTCACATTCATTACACATTAATTTCTATATGCAGCCCGATGTCTCCTCTGCTGTGTCAATGAAGGTCTGTCACCAAACTCATTACAACTGTAAAACAAAGCCTAGGGAGTGTTAGTAAACTCATCCAAACTGTCCCATCTCTGAAGGTTTTTTATATTGCTCCCAAACCCAAGTAAACTACAACAACTTGACTAGGCTTTTGATCCCTGTCTTTCAAGCACTTGGTTGACGTGGTTCTCTCTATAGCAGGGGTGCCCAACCTTTTTTTAACCAAGATCTACTTTTGAAGTTGATGGTCTGCCGTGATCTACCAAGTCAAATTCAAGGATGTCAGTATGAAAATTTAAGACCACCATTTATTAATCACCATTATTATGAACAAAATGTTTTCAGTAGGCTACTATGGCCGTATCTTTTCAGTGTGTTTTTAAAGTGTGTTGAATAGCCTATCTTTACAAAGCAATGCAGCACTGATAGTATGCAGAGATAATTTCAGTCATACACAAGTCATAAACAACTGAAACAATTTCAAAATGATAAACATTTGGTATATAAAAGGCACATAGGCCCTATTTCTAAAATATGATGAAGCATTATCATGCCTTCAGTGGTATAGGCTACAAATTAAAAAGGGCTCAGAAATTCACCATTTGTTATGGGTAAATAGTAGGCTACTATGAGAGGAGAGGAGAGGAGAGGAGAGGAGAGGAGAGGAGAGAGAGAGAGAGAGAGAGAGAGAGAGAGAGAGAGAGAGAGCAATGAGAGAACTCATTGGATTGGTTAACACCCCTGTTAAGTGTGACTTCTTCTATGAAGGTTTTTTTTTTCAGCTCTCTGGGACAGTAGCACAGCAAAGGCTTTCTATTGTCAGTTTGGCCAATCGTTTTGTCCACAACTGAAGCAAGAAACAGCACAAATTGAAGTGAATTCCATACATGTCAACAACTAACATTTCCCTTACACGCGGCACGCGATGTAAACGCAGTTAGCGATGATGCATGCGACTAGCGATTTGGACGAAGATCCTCGCATATCGGCGTGTCATAACGCATCGTTGGTTGCGCACATGTTCTGTTACTCACCCGATGTTACACGTGTGCACACATGAATCAACTGTAATACCCTTACGGTCACTTCCTAATGCGTTCCCCTCATTCTGTGTTACCGTGGGACTACTTATCTAACCAATACAGAGTCTATAGGATGTATTTACTCCAGGAGGAAAATGCGAAGGAAATTCAAAATCGTAATTCAAACCGTTTTTAACAAAAACGGATATCGTTAAAAAAAAAAAAGTAATTTTTTTTTTTACATTTTCGTAAACTATGGCGGCCAAATTTAAACTATGGCGGGCCGCCATAGTTTCCTCAATGTATGGGAAACACTGAAGAAGGCTGGGACTGGATGCCGATTCCCAAGGATAGAACGTAAACACTGACTGTGCAGTGTGAAAAGGAACTACTAGCCTGCGAACCTCGCGACCTACTCCCGTCCCCGCCAAGCAAGCGTGAATGTGCGAAATCACCGTTTGCTGACCTTCAGAAATAAAACAGCTGTTTTGCTTCAGTTGATGCAATGTCATATCGCCTGAACATGGTGAAGAAAGACGTTCACTGAATGTCAAGCACACTTCTTTAGCACATTTCATAACAAGCCAAATCTTCAATTCTCGAAATACAGTAAGTTCCGGCCACCCCCATATAACCAATAATACTAGGTTAATGTGATTATACTGATGTTAATAATGTGATATTTCTGGCAAAGTTTTTAAAAATACATATAAAATTGGTGGGTGTGTTGCCAAGATGTGAGGGTTCATGCTATGGATTTTGAAACTGTCATCATATAAATTCTTGCCACACAATTTGCTGTGCATATGCACAGATGTATGGATCCTCCTAGAGCAGATAGTTTGTAGGAAAAGGTCAGACCGTGCACTTGCTAACCACAAAAAAAAATAAGTGAACGGCCATCTTGGAAAATGGGCAACCATATTGAATTTCAAGTGGCCGGTGTAATTTTAGAAAATAGTAATGTCTTGGAAGTATCTGTGACAATGTTTGTGCTTGTATCACAAATAGTGCGATTCATTCCATATTATGATCCAAACTGCCCCATTAGTAGCCTAACAAACAGCAACATGTCGACGAAAATGCCTCCAGCTACCAGTTAGTTCTAGGCCTTTGGAACTGTCTAGCCTTAGTAGCGTAGGCTAGTTGTTAGTTTTAGGTCACTGATGGTTTGCTATCCCCAGACCGGAATCCTTTTGCAGTTTCACTGAGAGTCAGAGAGCTAGGCTAACCATAAATATAGGTAGTGTGCAAACCGGCGATTCGACAAACCGTAGAGAGATTCGAGGGAACGGTTTGCTGGGAGACTGAATAAACAGATAGCTCTACCCACTACGAACACCGCTTATTTGGTAGAATTCCTGAGTTGTCAAAGAAGAGGAAAACACTCACACGGTAGGCTAGAAAGATCAGTATGGTGGACAACACCTACATCAAGATTAGGTGTCAAGCAGTAATTCATAACTACACTATTACATCGATTGCAGCCAATAACAAGAAGGACAAACTGAGAACATACCGTTCTTCACCAGATGCCGCCGATTTGTCGTCAGGCGAAGCGGTGCGCGTGCCACAATGGAGGTGACAAACTCCGTGTAGAGATGGCTAGGAGCTAGCCAGTTGCTGCTACAACTGTTTACGGAGGAGGGTAAAATTCAAATGGCACTCTGAGAGAAAGGGCGGAGCTACCGTTAACGTCACACGTACTGCTAGAGCCGTGCATAGTGGGATGAAATTAAGTTTGGTGTTCTTTTTTAAATGGAAAGATTAAAAAAACATAGGAAGATTTTTTTTTTAAATGAAAGATTAAAAAGATATATTTGGATATCTGTGTCTGTGGATAAGGGTCCCTAGAAAAAAATATTCCGAAGGCAAAAGAGATCAAATGATATTTTTATTGCCCCTTTTTTATTGTTTATCATGTATTTTTTAGAAAGAGGACATCATTTTGTTTTCTACAACGTATAGCCTAGTATAAATTGGTACCAAAGTGTTGTTTTCTTTTTAAAATTGAAGATGAAGGTCCGAAGATCAGAACAATTTTGGTCTGATGGTCATAGTATAGACCTATTAGCCCAGTCCATTTTCTTTAAATTAAAATCTTGAATATATATAGGCCTATTAGCCCAGCCCATTTTCTTTAAATTAAAATCTTGAAAAAATGGCTGTCATCTTGGATTTTTCTGTGGCCAATGCCCTTTAAAGGGACACTGTGTGAGATTTTTAGTTGTTTATTTCCAGAATTCATGCTGCCCATTCACTAATGTTACCTTTTTCATGAGTAGGCCTACTTACCACCACCACCAAATTCTAAGTAGCCTATTCATTATATCTGGAAAAATTGCACTTTTCATACATGAAAAGGTGGATCTTCTCCATGGTCCGCCATTTTGAATTTCCAAAAATAGCCATTTTTAGCTGCAAAAATGACTGTACTTGGACCATACTGGAAAATATTTATTTATTAGAGTAGAGTAGAGTAACTTTATTGATCCCCAGGGGGAAATTCAGGTATCCAGTAGCTTACATAAATACACAAATACACAAAAGCCCACATGGACATTTCAAGACAAAAATAAACACAGGAATAGTCATAAGGGTGGGGAAAATAAAATAAAATAATAGAGATAATAAATGTAGAAAAGGTAATTGTGCAAAAAGACATTCTGTGAGTTGGGATAGACCAATGCAGAAAAACATACTCTGTCAGTTAAGGTAGACAACAAGTGTTGATGGATACATCTATGATATAGTATAGTATCTAGAAGTAGGCAGTGTACAGAGTATGATAGGGGTTAAAAATTCTTACAATGTCATAGCAAAGTACAGGTAAGTGTATTAGGCAAGCACACACACACACACACACACACACACACACACACACACACACACACACACACACACACACACACACACACACAAAGAGGTTCCCCAGTAACTGGGCCAGCTCCGACAGATCACAGTCTTTGCTTGTGGTAAGCAGGAAAAACAAGTATGTCCAGTGGTCAAGGGTCAAAAGTTCCTTAGTGCAGTTATTGGACAGCACACGCACGCACACACACACACACACACACACACACACACACACACACCAACAGGTTTCCCGGGCTGGGCCAGCTCTGGCATCTCAGGCAGTCCAGTCCCCTTTGATGACCCTGACCCTGAGCACGGGGGCTCCGCAAGGTTGTGTTCTCAGCCCCCTGCTGTTCACGCTGCTGACACATGACTGCACAACGACCCACAGCACTAACCATCTAGTGAAGTTTGCGGATGATACAACACTGGTGGGCCTCATCACTAAGGGCGATGAGACCCACTACAGAGAAGAAGTAGACCTGCTGGCCAGATGGTGCAAAGACAACAACCTCCTGCTGAATGTCAACAAGACCAAGGAGATTGTCGTCAACTTTCAGAGGGTCCAAAAACAACTGCCACCACTGACCATCGACGGTGATGCTGTGGAGAGAGTGAGCAGCACCAAGTTCCTTGGAGTGCACATCAGCGACGACCTCTCTTGGACCACCAACACTACATCACTGGCGAAGAAGGCCCATCAGCGTCTCTACT